>NW_025826221.1:0-2018 GCF_002878395.1 Capsicum annuum | reverse complement strand
ATGATATTGCAGAATGATTCTTCTTTCGAGTTCTGGCTAGATAACTTGCCAAGAATATGTGGAAGTCGGTCATAAATTGGATTGCTCCCTGTAAACATTAAGTTCAAAGAGAAAAAAAAAGTATTATTTGATGTGTGTGTACAGTAAAAAACAACTCAATAGTAGAAGGACTAGAAAAAGATAAGATAGATTGACTTCTTTATTACCAACTGATGAAAGAAAAGTTTGGTAGATATGTTACCTTTCTTTGACAACTCATGAAAGAAAAGTTTGGCAAGATTTGAAATTCTTTCATCTGCATCTTCCAGGCAGATGGCCAATTCATTTATATAACCTTTCACCTAGAAATGATTTACACAAATCAAGATGCTAATAATCTACCACAAGAAAGCTACATACGAGTGTGCGATAATCCAGCCAAACCTTCATCATGTCATTCAGTATCAGATGAGAAAGAGATAGAGATAGAGCGGTTGCTTACAACAGTCACTCGGCTTAGAACACAACTAACTAAACTACAACAACAATATTCCCAGTGTAATCCCATATACATACGTTACCCCTACTTAGAGATAGAGAGGTTGTTTCCTATAGATCCTCTACCTAAAGCATGACTAACTAAAGTGTGTATATACATTACAGGTAGTCAACAAAGTTGAGCATAGTTTTATAATATCTCACAACTCCAATTCAACATCAATTGAACATGAAAGGAGGAGGTACATAAAAGCAAAAGCTAAACTACTCACTTGTTTGTCATTGTTAATATGGTTTTGGGCTATTACAGTGTCTACAAGTTTGTCATTCATAATATGGTTTTTGGCTATAACAGTGATGAACCCAAAACCTCTGAGTCTACCTGTATGCCTATTTTTCATAATCACCAAGTCTATTATCTCTCCATACCTCTCAAAGTACTTAACAAATTATTCTACCAAAATTCAATTTTCATAACACTCTCATCAGTAAATCAAAAACCCACTACAAAAAAAAAATACTAATAATACATTAAAACAATGAAGAAGAAGAGCAAAGTAACAACTTTGTTTAAACGAAATGAAAGATTGAGAATATTGTTACCTGACGACCGAAACTATGTCTTTTGTGTTCTTATCTCAATTCTCAGCAACAACAAACCTTACAACTTCCAATGAACTCAGTATGAGTGCGACAAGTGCTGCAGGGCCTGATGGATATTCTGGTATGTTTTTTCATAGTTGCTGGGATATTATTCAAAACGATATTAAGAACTATGGTCAGGATTTCTTTAGGGGGAAGAACTTGTCTAAGTTTTATTCACATACTTGCCTATTCTTATTCCTAAAATAGATTCTCCATCTAATTTTTCTGAACTTACACCTATTAGTTTGAGTAATTTCACTTGTAAAATTATTTCCAAAATTCTTGCTAATAGGCTTAATCCCCTGTTGGGTAGGATAATCTCTGATAATCAAAGTGGTTTTGTTAAAGGTAGATTAATTACTGATAATATTTTACTTACTCAAGAGATTGCTCAGAGTATTAAGCAATACAATAAAGGCGAAAATCTAATAATGAAGCTTGATATGGCCAAGGCATATGATAAAATGTCATGGAATTTTTTAATAAGTGTTATGAAGAGGTTCGGTTTTTCTGGTATTTGGGTGGGTATGATTTGGAGGATTATTGCCAATGCAGGTATTCCATTCTCATTAATGGAACTAGGGTGGGGTTTTTTAGCTCCTCCCATGGCCTTAAAAAAGGTGATCCCCTCTCTCCTTCTCTCTTAATTATTGGCTCTGAGCTTTTATCTACAATGTTGAACAATCTAAACTCTGATGAGAATTTTACTCCTTTCAGCATGAATCACAATGGTCGTATCATTAATCATCTAGCTTGCGCTGATGATATAGTGATTTTTAGCGGGGGTAACAAAAAGATGATCAAACTCATTAAGCATCAAATCAGGAGGTACGAAAAAGCCTCTGGTCAAAAAGTGAATAATGATGAGCTTTTTCGTAACCGCTCCAAATACTTCT
>NW_025826220.1:0-1053 GCF_002878395.1 Capsicum annuum | reverse complement strand
TACTATATTACATCATAATTGCTCTATAATTTACTATATTATCTCTAGTTAATTGCTACAAGTCATTTATATATTAGAATTAATAATATTTTTTATTATATTATCTTTAATTAATTATTATAAGTCATTTATATATTAGAATTTGTCATATTTAATTAAAAAAATGAATATTTATAACGTTTGTTTCAGCTACTTTAAACGTGATTTTACTATATTATCCCTAATTAATTATTACAAGTGATTTATGTATTAAAAAATTAATAATACTTAATTCAAAAAAATTAGATTACTATATTAACCCCTATCATTTACTATATTACCCCTAATTGTTCCGTAGTTTACTATATTATCCCTAATTAACTATTATAAGTTATTTATATATTAGAATTAATAATATATTTTTATTATATTATCCCTAATTAATTATTATAAGTCAACCACCTCTTCATTTACTATATTACCCCTATAATTTACTATATTACACCCTAGCTACTACGTGATTTAGTATATTATCCATAATTAATTATTACAAGTCATTTATATATTAGAATTAATAATATTTAATTGAAAAATATATATTTATAACGTTTGTTTCAGCTGCTTTAACCGTGATTTTATTATATCATCCCTAATTAATTATTATAAATCATTTATGTATTAAAAAATTAATAATATTTAATTAAAAATAGATTACTATAATACCCCTGTCATTTACTATATTACCCCTAATTGCTCCGTGATTTACTATATTATTCCTAATTAATTATTATAAGTCATTTATATATTAGAATTAATAATATTTTTTAATGATATTATCCCTAATTAATTATTATAAGTCATTTATATATTAGAATTAATAATATTTAATTAAAAAATCGATGACATGTCTGCCTATATTACCCCTAATTGCTTCGTAATTTACTATATTACCCCTAATTAATTGTTATAAGTCATTTGGTTTCGACCACTGCTTCGTCATTTATATATTAGAATTAATAATATGTTTTTATTATATTACCCCTAATTAATTATTATAAGTCATTCATATATTAG
>NW_025826219.1:0-1278 GCF_002878395.1 Capsicum annuum | reverse complement strand
AATAATGATTGACCATACTGATGATGGACACCTGAAGCATGAGATGACTTTCCTAACTAGAGGATATGATGATGTATTATGGTTATCAACATTGGATTTGTATTTACCTTCATTCGATGTGTTAAATTTACTTAAACCAATGAATTCAGTCCGTGCATATTCATCGATTGCAAAGCTGAGTGGAGAATTTTATGTATTTGGTGGTGGAACTGGAAACTTGTGGTAAGAAACAGTTGAATCGTACAACCCAGCTAATGATGAATGGACTATGTGCACTTGTTTGAAAGAGAAACGGGGTAGCTTAGTGGGTGCAACTTTGAAGGACAAAATATTTGCAATTGGTGGTAAGTTATTCATCAGATTTTTGCTGAGAAACCAGTTGTCTGCCAAGCATATTTAAATTTTGTTCCTGAAAAGATGTCAGAAAAAGAATTCTGGACTAAATATTCAAGGGCTGAATACCTCCACAGTATAAAAAATTTTATTGCAACTTCTGCCAAGGCTTCTGAAGATGAGGAGATTGCAGTTTTCTTGAAGCAAAATGCTATGTTAGAATCTGAAGCTCGAAAAAGATGGACAACATCAAGTTATATGTATGGAGGGTGTTCATTATGGATAACTGTGAGGAGCTTATGCTCGAGTACCTTGGATTTGTGAAGGGTGTTGTGGACTCTGATTATTTGTCTCTCAACATCTCTCGTAAGATGCTACAACAGAACAAGATTCTCAAGGTGATTAGGAAGAACCTTGTGAAGAAATGTATTGAGATGTTCAATGAAATTGCTGAGACCAAGGAGGATCAACTCGTTGATATATTTACCAAAGCTCTTCCCAAATTCAAATTTGAAACTCTTCGTGAACAACTTGCAGTTACCAGCAAACATCTCAAGGAGGAGTGTTGAAGTATTGAGTTATTTGCTGTTATTTTTCTTTTTTAGTTTAGTAATTTTATTTCTGAAATTCAGTTATTTAAGTTGATATAGAATAGAATTTATTAGTATCCTAGTTGAAGTTAGAATAGGATTTTATTAGTTTCCTAGTTAGAAATAGAATAGGAGTATTTTTGTCTATTTATATTCTTAGATGTGGATGAATAAACAAGTGGAATATTTTTATCCTCATACGTGTGTTTTCTTCTTCTTCTTCGTATTCCGTAGAACAACAGATTCTGAAAGGGCTTGAGTAACAAAAAGGTTGTCTCTGTGTGACCTATAGATCACGGATTCCCGTGATACTTTGTGTTCTTTTCTCTTCTCCATTTGCTTTGGCTCTATGATA
>NW_025826218.1:0-1180 GCF_002878395.1 Capsicum annuum | reverse complement strand
ATGCAACGTTGTCTTGGTCTCTTCTATTAGCTTTAGACTATCTCCATTCATCAACATGTCATCAACATACACTAGCACAAGAATGATTCCTTTTGTTGTCTTTTTGATATACAAGGATGGATCATATTTTCTCTGAATAAACTGAGACCTTATCAAAACCTCTAATAGCTTGGTGATCCATTGTCTTGGTGCTTATTTGAGACCATAAAGGAATTTGAGTAGTCTACACACTGTATGCTCCCCCTGACTAGAAAATCTCTAAGTGATACGAGTATGATCATGTTCATGTACACTTTTTGTATAATTTGAAGACCACCTAAAGAGTGCACAAGTCTAAGTGTTAAGGAGGCCCAAAACCGTCCCAAGCACACTCCATGGGCTGTTTTTGGAGCCCTTTTCATTAAAGGGTCTTTTAGTCTTTTGTCTTTTATTTTGTAATGTAATATAAATTGAAACTGGGGCATAGCATAAGGGTGGATTCTCTTGTGTGTTGAATTTTGCTTGATATGTTGTTGCTTGCGTGGTGGACACCTCTCTTTTGTCAATTATAAGTTTTAGGTGTTTTTTGTGTGAAGTGTTAAAGGTCCAAGAGTGAAATATGCTCTTGGGTTGTTAAGACTACATCAACACTTGTCTAACTATCTATCTTGTATGTTGTTTGTGTTTCGGCTTCTTGTGTTGTTAATGTAACCCGTTTGTTCTTATTGCTATTGTAATATTGTGGAGATTCATATTTTGTTGCTAAACTTGTTGTTGGCTGGCTATTTTGGTGTATTAACACCTTGTATCCTCTTCTTTTTTGTTCTAGATAGTGAATCCAAGAGAAGTCCCTATTTGGTCCACGATTTGTTGTAATTTTTAGACTGTTTTAGGGTGTGATTTCGTGTTTCCTTGATTGTTTCGTATCACTGAGGTAGATCCATGTACACTTCATCATCTAGATCTCCATTTAGGAATGCACTGTAGACATCCATTTGTTGAACACACCAGTGTTTTTTAGCTGCAGCAGTTCTCACTGTCTTCATCTTCACAACAGGGGAGAATGTTTCTTTATAATCAATCCCCTCTCTTTATTCATATCCCTTTGCTACCAGTCTAGATTTAAACCTCTCAACTTCTCCTGAAGCTTTGTATTTCACTTTATAAATCCACCTGCAACTAATAACTTTCTTTCCTCTAG
>NW_025826217.1:0-1037 GCF_002878395.1 Capsicum annuum | reverse complement strand
TATATATATATATATACACGTTGTACCACTCCAAAAAATGAAATAGTTTTTGTTCAAGAATTAGCAACATCACAAAGTAATAAATTTAAATTATGGCAACTGCATGGAGTATAAAATGATCTGGGATGTATATCTAAAAGTTGTTTTTGAATTCCTTGGTGTTTTTCCTTCATAGTAGATCCATTATCATATCTTTGTCCTATTAAATTATCAATGCCAAGTCCAAGATTTTTAATTTCATCTACAATAACTTCAAAAATGCCTTTACCACTTGTATCATCCACTTTTAGAAATTCTAAAAAATACTCAATAACTTTTATTGGAGTTGCTAAAATATCCACACTTCGCAATATAAAAGACATTTGTTCCTGATGACTAGTATCCGGAGTGCAATCAAGTATAATTGAAAAATACTTTGTTTCTATGACGTTTTCAATAATTTTATTTTTAATTTCACTTGCCAATAAATTTATTAAATCATGTATATTATGTCCTGAGTAACGCTTGTGAATTTCATCATGTTTAATTCGTCAAATATGCCCTTGCATGATTGGATCAAGTTCTGCAATCATTTAAATTAGAATTAAGGAAAATCCATTATTCTCTTGATAACTTTTCTCATTTTTCCCCTAAATGTCAAATTACTTTTTCCGAGAGTTTTTATTAAGACAATAATTCTTGATAATACATTTTTCCAGTGTTCTCTATCCCTATTGATTTGATCTTGAACATCTTTACCAATTGTTTTATTTTTCTTCAATCTTACTTCTAAATCAATCCATGAACCCTTATTTATAATATGTTCTTTGATATCCCATGAGCTTTAAGGTCAGCACTAAGGTTTCTCCATTCTCTACTACCTTCACTTGCTAGTTTACTATTACTAATATTAGAATTTGTATTAAACAATTTACAACAAAAATAAAATAGTTTATCTTAATCGATAGAATAAATTAACCATTTTTCTTTCGTGCCTTTCCCCATTTTCTAAAATTTGAAAATAGTGGACATTAGAAAAATGTCTTGATAATTTATCA
>NW_025826215.1:519072-573469 GCF_002878395.1 Capsicum annuum | reverse complement strand
TCAGCTTATTAAATTTAAATAACCTTTTTCTCAATTTAAAAATCGAATACACCTGGTTTTCAATAACCGTTCCGTTTCTTTAATAACCATTTTTATTAATTGAGTTATGACAACAGATTGTATATCTGTTGCATCAGATAACCCATCTATTTCAACAGATATACCATCTGTTGCTATAAATTGACCATCTGTTTAAGGAGTTTTTTTTATTTCTTCTAACTGATTCATAAGTCGCAACAAATGAGGAATTTGAGACATTAGAAGCATTTTTTGTTTTTGTTTGTTTGTTGAATGTGTTTAGACAAAAGTCACAGTCACGACTATTCATTAACTTTTTTCTTAAAAATCATATCATCATATATATATATATCTTAATTAAATTAATCCAATGTTGTGACTTTTTTTAAATTAAATAATCTTTCTTTTAGTATTATAATATCATTTAGTTTCTTATTATTTATTAACGAACCATTTTTAGGAGAATTTCTCATCATGACCGTATCCCTAACTCCAACCGCGACATGTTGAGTATAGGAAATAAATATAATGATAATTAAATATTGAATATGAATTAAAAATTCAAAATCGACCAAACCAAACCAAACCAAACATATACATGGATTTTTTTGAATCCCTTATAGGTAGATCGGATATAAAAAAGGGAAATACATACGCTAAAAAAAAGAAAAAACATAACCTTATTATTATTATTATTATTATTATTATTATTATTATTATTATTATTATTGTCAACCTGATAATTTTCATCTGACAGCAGCAGGACCCTCCTCAGTCTTGCTTGGAAGTCGGCCAAATTCCTTTAGAGTTCATCAAACTGCCTTTGAAGTTCCTGCAAGGACTCGATATGAATCTTCTTGTATGAATCTGGATCTGACATATTAGTATTGTAAGTATAGCAAAATGAACGAGAGTGAGTGAGGAGGCCGGAGAGACCTATTTATAAAATGATTGAATTGGAAGAGACTAGACTTAGTCAAACAAAAATCCACGACTATTCATATCCGTTAAAAGAAAAAATTACACAAATCCCATATTTAAGACATCATATTACACAATATCCCTTAATGTTTTAAAAAATTACATAAAATCCCGGATTCATATTTACTAGTGATACATATGCTATATGTATCACTACTATATACATATATATATATATATATACTAGTGATACATATACATATGTATCACTAGTCCATATATGTATCATTGCTTAACATATGTATCACAATTCAAAATTTTGGGATAAGATGTAATTAGCGAACTATCCGGAATTTAATATAATATTGCTGAAACTATCCGGGATTTATGTGTTATGTGTATTAGTGTTACTTAAATAAAACTGGTAACTTTATTAATATGTAAATTAAAAAAAAGGGATCTAAATACAATATTTTATCTTTTTGTTGTATTTCCGAAAGAGACAGATTGTTAATCTGTTGAAAAATATATTCCACCTGTCAGATAACTTACAATATATGGACAATATGTTGCAACAGATGGATATATCAGTTTGCTTTTCCATCAGCTGTGGCGTCTGTTGAAACTTGCTAGTCATCTGTTTATTCAATTTCATCGAGAGCAATAGATTTTTCTAAACACTTTTGGCCAAACTCAATCTCTGCTCTTGGATTGTTTCTCTTTTTTTCTTTGCATGCTCTCGATGAAATTGAATAAACAGATGACTAGCAAGTTCCAACAGACACCACAGCTGATGGAAAAGAAAACTGATATATCTATCTATTGCAACAGATTGTCCATATATTATAAGTTATCTGACAGGTGGAATATATTTTGCAATAGATTACCAATCTGTCTCTTTCGGAAATACAATAAAAAGATTAAATGTTGTATTTAGATCCATTTTTTTTTCATTTTACATATTAATAAAGTCACTAGTTTTATTTAAGTAACACACACAACACATAAATCTCGGATAATTTCAGCAATATTACATTAAATTCTGGATAGTTTGCATCAGATGTGGAGTCTGTTGCATCAGATATGGAGTCTGATGTAACGGATATGGAGTCTGTTGGAATACATAGCAGCCTCGCTGGTGGTTTGATTTGTTCCATCAGTTGCTCCGTCTGTTGCAACATCAACAACAGCATAAACTACAAACAACAAATAAAAAATATCAACAACAAAGAAAACAACAACATTTGTTCTAACAATATCATCAACAACAAAGAAGCATACATCCTATGTTCCAACACCATCAACAATAAGGGACGGACCCACATGGAGTCCTCTGGGTGCGCGAGCACAGACTGAACTCGTATGGAACCTTATATATATGTGTGGAAATAAAGAAAAAAATGTATATAATCTAATCAGTGAGCACCCATAGTAAGAGTTGTTTGGTTAGCCTAGTTGTTGTTTATGGGTGCTTGAGGCTATTTATTTCTTTTGGTCTTGAGTTCAATTCCCACTTTGCACATATTTTTTTAATTTTGGTAACCAACTCTTCTCTTCTCATTCACTTTAAACTTTTTATTTTTTTCTTCCTTACTCCTTGTGTTGATTGTTCGGACTCCACTATTTTTAAGCTAAGAAGCACCCACCGTCTAAACCACACCACACCACAAGTTCCAACAACGCCAACCCCACCAACAATAACAATAACATCATCAACAATAAAGAAATAAAAAAAATACATAAAAAAATGATACTGCCAACAAAGCTTTTAAACTTCTCCCAACAGATGACTTTTTTCGCATCTTATAATAAAAATTCTCAATATGTTTATTCAACAATTAAAAGTTCCTTCAAATTTTTTAAATAAATATGATATAGGAAAATGGTAATTAAATAAACAAAAAGATGTAAATAAAGTTGCAAGAAGAAAACGAGAATG
Source organism: Capsicum annuum (assembly GCF_002878395.1). NCBI lineage: Eukaryota > Viridiplantae > Streptophyta > Magnoliopsida > Solanales > Solanaceae > Capsicum > Capsicum annuum. The sequence continues at coordinate 570,591 of NW_025826215.1, read as the reverse complement.
AAAGAGAAATAATGAATCATATCATACCTTAATGTCAAAAGGGGGTCAAAACAGTAATTTCAGTCGAGGAATCTAAAATAAGGATATCGATTGGTTTAGATCCGAATGAAAATTTTTGAGAAAAAGAAGAGAAAAAAAAGGCTGTGATAACCCTGAAGAGGATAGAAAGAAAAAAGATGAGAGATTTAGGTCTGAAGGAGAGGAGAGATAAGATAATTTTAATTTCTAGATGTACTACCCTTAATATTAAATGACTAAACAAAGTGTATTTATTCAAATTTATATTTTCAAAGCATAATTAATAAGGCTAATTTGGTAGTAAAATAAACCCCTAATTAATATTTTCTTGACGGGAGTGTCAAGTCAATATGAAACGGAAGAAGTATTAGGGGTTTCAATATTCATTAATTAATATTCACTAATAATTTGAGGGGCACGATGAAGAAAATGGGTGACATTGAAAAGACAGGACAAAACTACTCAATTAGATTTTTGAGTTATCCAAGAAATATGTTTTACCATCTTTAGTAGTACTACTTCTTTATCTACTCGGACAATAGCTTCCTTTAAAATTAAAAGAAAATAAAAAGATTTTCAAACAGATATGTCGTCTGTTGCAACAGATTTAGATATCTATTTGAGAAATCCCAACAGCTCAGTTATTTGTGACAACAGATGGAAATGTCATTTGATAACTAAATCAGAAACGTCATCTGTTACAACAAATATCAATATCTATTTAAAAATTTCCAACAGCTCAGTCATCCGTCATAACAGATGCAAATGTCTATTTGATAATTAAATAAGAAATTTCATCTGTTGCAACAGATATTGTTATTTGTTTGAAATTCTTCAACAGCTCAGTTGTTTGTTGCAACAGATTTCATTGCAATTGATTTATGATGAACTAGGGATGAAAGAAAGAGCTCTTCATTAACTTAATGTTAAGATTAATAATAGTACCTGTATCGATCTAGGTGGAATGAGGGATGTATGAATAAGTTCACAGGGTCAACTACAAATCTAATTAATTCATTGCATTTGCATGGTGTTAGTATTGCGTTCATCCCGACCTGAGTCGTTGATCGATCACTCTGAGTTGAAATGTGTTCTCATTAACTTAATATTAAGATTAATAATAGTACCTACATTGATCTAGGTGGAATTAGGGATGGATGAATGAGCACAAAGGGTCAACTACAACTTCAATTGAGTTTTTTGGCAATTGCATGATAAGACGATACTACATTCCTCCCGACAAAAGTCATCGATCGATCACTCTGAGATTAACCAATTCTAACTACCTTGTATGTTCAACTAATACCTTAATTGAATAATTTGGGACTAGGGGTGAGTTCTCATAGGGTTAACTACAACTTTAATTGAGTTTTTTGGCAAATGCATGATGAGACGGGACTGCGTTCCTCCCGACAAGAGTCATTGATCAATCAATCTAAGCCGAACCAATTCTTACTACCTCATATGTTCAACTAATACCTTAATTGATTAATATAGGACTAGGGGTGAGTTCTCATAATGTCAACTACAATAGATGACAATGCCTATTTGATAATTTACAACAGATGGGTAATCTGTCGCAACAGATGACTTAATCTGTTTGATAATTTATAACAGATTCATGATCTGTTGCAACAAATGACTTAATTTGTTTGATAGTTTACAACAGATGGATAATATGTTGTAATAGATTACATAATCTTTTTGATTTGATCCAGCAGAAAAGACATCTGTTACAACAGGTTAAACATTTGTTTATATATAATTCAATTGAGTTCATATGTTAGACTAATAACTTAATTGAATGTGAGTTCTCATAGGGTCAACTACAACTTTAATTTAGTCTTTTGGCATTTGCATGATGAGACGGTACTGCGTTTCTCTTGACCAGAGTTGGCGATCGATCATTCTAAGCCGAACCGATTCTTACTACCTTATATATTAGATTAATACCTTAATTGATTAATATAGGACTAGGGTACTAATACCTTAATTGAATAGTCTAGGATTGGGGGTGATTTCTCATAGGGTCAACTACAACTTTAATTAAGTCTTTTGGCAATTGCATAATGAGACGGTATTGCGTTTCTCCCGACAGAGTCATCGATCAATCACTCTGAGCTGAACCGATTCTTACTACCTCATATGTTAGACTAATACCTTAATTGATTAATCTAGGACTAGGGCACTAATACCTTAATTGAATAGTCTGGGACTAGGGGGTGAGTTCTCATAGGGTCAACTACAACTTCAATTGAGTCTTTTGGCAATTGCATAATGAGACGGTATTGCATTCCTCCCGACAAAGTCATCGATCGATCACTCTAAGCCGAATCGATTCTTACTACCTCATATGTTAGACTAATACCTTAATTGATTAACTTAGGAATAGGGTACTAATACCTTAATTGAATAGTATGGGACTAGAGGTGAGTTCTCATAGGGTCAATTACAACTTCAATTGAGTCTTTTGTCAATTGCATAATGAGACAGTACTGCGTTCCTCCCGACAGAGTCGTCGATTGATCACTCTGAGATGAATCGATTCTTACTACCTCATATGTTAGACTAATACCTTAGTTGATTAATTTAGGACTAGAGTACTAATACCTTAATTGAATAGTATGGGACTAGGGGTGAGTTCTCATAGGGTTAACTACAACTTCAATTGAGTCTTTTATCAATTGCATAATGAGACGGTACTGCGTTCCTCCCGACAGAGTTGTTGATCGATAACTTTGAGCCGAACCAATTCTTACTACCTCATATGTTAGACTAATATCTTAATTGATTAATCTAGGACTAGGGTACTAATACCTTAATTGAATAATCTAGGACTAGGGGTGTTTTCTCATAGGGTAAACTATCAATTAATCTAGAACTAGGGGTGAGTTCTCATAGGGTCAACCACAACAGATGGCAGCGCTTATTTGATAATTTACAACATATGGGTAATTTGTTGTGACATATTACAATCCATTTGATAATTTACAACAGATGGGTAATCTATAGCAACAGATGACTTAATTTGTTTGATAATTTACATCAGATTCGTAATCTGTTGTTACCTAATCTGATTGATAGTTTACAACAGATGAGAAATCTGACGCAACATGTTGAACATTTATTTTTTACAATTTCAATTGAGTTCATATGTTAGACTAATAGTACCTAAATTGATTAATCTAGGACCAGGGGTGAGTTTTCACAGGGTCACCTCCTAGAGTACTCGGTCAACTACAACTTTAATTGTTTTTATACAATTTCAATTGAATTACCCTTTTGGCAATTGCATGATGAGAGGGTTAAAAATTATGCATATATTTTATGATTTTAAAAATAATTAAGATCATTTCGGACCAAATTAACATTTTCAAAACTACTCGTCATTCTATTCCAAAATACAAATCAACCCATACAAAATGTTTCATTATTTCAAATCTCGAGGTCTGGCTCTTTCTCTCTCATTCCCAGTCAACAATACAGTACAGACAACAACTACTCAACAAATTTGCTCGACCCTCCACAACAGATCGCTTTTCTTCTCATTTTCGACCACATAGGTGTTATTTTCGACTTCATTCTTGTTTGTATCAGTTGTTTTCTTTGTCTTCATAGGTAACAGAGTTTGAGAAGAGCTCTATATTTGTTTTTTTTTTTCTAAAAAATAAGGGCTTTTAAGTTAATGGTTAAAAATAAAACTTTTAGTTGTATTATCTTCGAGAATGGGTTTATAATTTTGAGTTTTGATGGTAAAATCATAGGAAGAACTCAAGAAATCCCTATTTTCTATCGCAGTGTTCCGTTGATTGTCGTGGTATAGTTGGATGGTGTTTGTGGTGTTTATGTTGGTGGTGGTGGTGGTGTTTGTGGTCGTCGTGGTAGCACCAATGGTGGAATTGGTTGGTGGTGTTTTTGGTGGTGTCGGTATTCGTGGTGTTTGTTTGTTTGTTGTCATTGGTTGGTGGTGTTTGTGGTGGTGGTTTTTGGTGTGTCGGTATTCATGGTGTTTGTAATGTATTTTTTAAAATTTATGCATACATCAACTGTAGTGTAATTTTTGTTTTTCTTTGTCTGTAGGTAAAACATGTCTCCCAAAATAAAAAAAAGTGAAAGTGGATCAACGTCTGACCACTAAAAAAAAGGCTACAGAGGGATTCGGAGGAGCTTCCTGAACAATCTCAATCAGGGAGTGAAGCTAAGGAGAGATGTGAAAACAACGTTGAGGGAGGTGGACAAGGGTCCATAGATGGTGATAAAGAAAATGAAAGTGAGAAAGAGGAGGAATTGGAGAGTTAGAAAGAGAAAGAGGATGATCATCAACATGATGATAATGGATCACCGAGGGTCCGTGAGTTAATATCGACATCCCAGCGTGATCCTGTCAAAAATTTTAGTATTGACAGGTTTCAAGTTGCGATGCTGATAAATGACCCAGAAGGAAAACAACTAACTGGTCAAATTGTACTTAAATGTTAGATGGGGAAATGTTTGAACATTTTATGAAAATTATGAAGAACAAAAACATAGGCGGACTTTTTAAGAAGAGTTGCTTTGAACACTTTCTCGAGCTGCCTGAGGACCCCCCTGCCCGTATTCGTTTCCCTATTACGATGGTATATGGTCTTCTCAAGCACAAGATCAAGTACGCGGGGGATGATAAAGATCCGAAGGAGGGGGACAAAAAGAAGATGGATGAAATTTAGATCAACTACTATGGCATTTGTGTTTGTTTTGGCTTGCAAGAGTTTGCCATAATGACGGGCTTGAGATGCCATCGTCCAGAAGGAACACCACCCCGCAAAAGATCCAAGGCAAGAAAATGCAAGGAAAAAAATAAATGGGCTATTTAACATTGCTCGACGTGGCTACAAAACATCGGATTTGTTGATAGATCTCGAGGATAAAACCATACCAGAGTTGTACAGGGAGCAATTGTGCTTAGTTTGGTTTGCCCATTTGGTTATATTGGTAAGATACGTCAACAAAATCAAAGAAGATGATTTGTTGGCGCGTGCTGAGGATTTTGATAAATTTAACAATTATCCCTAGGGATATGACAGCTTCTACTTGATTGTCCAATATTTACTGGCAAATCTATCCTCAGGGACGACCACATTATACGGCTTTCCCATGGCTTTCATGGTAAAACTAATCACTAATTTTACTCATCTATTAATTTATATTGAATATAGTTATTATGATTTTTTTTTTGGTTGCTTCTTGTTTACATTTTTTAGGCTTGGGCATTTGAAGTCATTCCTCCCCTTCGAAAGCAGTTAATGGATTACCCGGATGAGGTTTCTCATCCAAGGATGTTTAGGTGGTTGGTTGCAAAGAGCAACACCAATATTAAGGAGGCTGATCTCTTTATCCCTCCGGATGATGCAGTACGTCTTCTTCAAGTAATATAATTCTACTCAAAGATAAGAAAGATATTAAACAGATCTTATATCTGGTGCAACAGATGTTATATCTAATGCACCAGATGGGATATCTATTGCGATGGGGTATATTTTACATTAGATTACCCATCTGTTGCTTTGGTTCTCTGAACCTGACTCCTAAAATATTAACCATCTACTGCAAATTATGCAACAGATGTTTAATCTGATAACATATCGTTCATCTGTTGCGATGTACAGATCATCTGTTGCATAACAGATTAACCGTCTTATGCAGCTGTTGCAGCAGATGATTGATATTTTGCATTAGATTATCCATGTGTTGCTCTGTTTCTCTGAACCAGACTCAAACGAATTTTAACTATATACTGCAAACTATGCAACAGATGGGTCTTTTTTTTTAAATTTAGCCCAACTGTGAAAATTATTATATTATATGATTTAAATACATCTGTCTTTTTTTTATAGGTTGTGCATCCATGGATCGTGCCTACTGAGGAGGAGTTGGTGATGACTTCTTATATTACTCTAGGTCATGTTGATACTATTACAGACCCAACGGTGGAGTTAATAAAGAAGGAATTGGCTGGAGAAACAGCCATAAGCAGAGAAGTTAGGCAAGGTTAGCCTAATGTTAAGGCTCTTCATGACCAACCTTTTACTAAGGCAGATATGGGTACTTTTTCTGGTGGAGTTGTTGGTGTTGGTGGCAGGCATGCTGATACTGCTACCACTCGTGATGATGAGCATTTTGATGCTCAAGAAAGAATAAATATGTTTTAAAACACCATTTTTCTCCCTTACACAGGTCCCTCTCACCCCTCTTCACCCTCGTGTTGTCGTTGTGAATGCGATGAGTGCAAGGATAGATAGGATAAACTCTTTGAAAAAGCACATACTTTACCCTCTGCAGACTCCACGTTGTGGAAATAAACTGGGTATATTAATGTTGTATTAAACGTAAATGGGCTATGAAATTAGATTTTGGTGATAAACTATTTTAAAAAATCTATCTACCTATTTTGTACTTTCTAAGGGCTGTAGAATATATAGATTACGACAATTGTTATTTATTGCATTCAATTAATACTTTCTAAGGGTTTGTTGTTGTTGTTGTTATTAGTTGTGTGAGTCTTCAAATTTCCATCGAGGTAAAACTTACACGCACTTGGTGTATACACCAAGTCAATATATGCATGTCATGTGTTTGAATTTAAAGTTCATGTTATTTAACCATGATTAATCAATATGTATTTTACTTAATTTAATTACATAGCCATTGGTAAAGAACATTAGTTTGATTTATACACCGGGTGCGTATAAGTTTTTACCAGTAGAACCATATCGTCTGTAAAATTTCTAATAAAATTTCCAGCATAATTCCTTTTTTATCTCTTCATCAACCGCCACAAATTCTTGTATTTGCATCCCCCTCTTGTAACTATTTGTTCCTAAGCCTATTTTATCTCTCTTCTCTTGCTGGTACCTATGATTTGGTACTTTAAACATCTTCGAGAAGCCTTCTCACTCCCTTATGCTAATACCATCTCCATTCTTCAATTATAGTGCTTAATGTGCCTTGGGCATGGTCTATGAAAGTGAAGTAGAGTTGGGGCCATTTAGCTATGTATAGTGATGTCATGTCCAATTTTAATGAAACATTATTTGAGATGTTGGTAAAAATAGATTTTGATTGGTTCATCTGATAAAAAGGTTGGTGTTTTTTTTTTTTACAAAATGCAAATTTTGAGTTTGCCAAAATGAATTCACGTCATATTATTTATTTTTTTAGGGGCGGAGGGTTTGGTTGATATAAAATTAATTTAGGAGAAAGATTAATGAGTTGTGTTGGCTGTGAGGAAAAAGTAGTGAATCGCGACAAAAAAAAATATTTTTTTTGGGGGGGAAGGGGGGACACACAACTCCCGTTCTCAAAAGAAAATATGTTTAATGTAACTGGATTTTATTTAATATTTTTAAATTTTCTTTAAAATATGAGAATTTGAGCAGTTGAAAGTTTCTATATTGTAATTGCCACCTTTCATCTTTTCATTCAAATTTTAGGATTTTTTCCCTATAATATTTAGGGTTCGCCATCTTAGTTATTTTTAACTATTATTTTCCTATTTATTTAGTAGTTCAGTTCTTCTTTATTGACCATTGCAATTTCACTCACAGCTTTGGCTACTATCAATATTTTAAATTCTCAATATAAGTTACTATTTATAGGCTAGGTTAATTTATATTCACGCGTTAAGTTTTGCAGGTAAACAAATAGTTGCTCTTTTTAGACTTTAATTATTAGAAAGCCCAAAAATCTCTTTGAGTTTTATTCTTTAGACTTTTATTTATCTTTAGCAACCTATTTAAACTCCCCTACTAACAACAAATGATGTAGTTTTTCTGGTGCAACTTCTCTTCCTTTTACTTTTGTGTTCAGGAGCAGAAGCTAAGTTACGTAGATATAATTATTTACCAGAAAGTAAATGAGATAAATAAAGCGGAATGGCCAGGTGGATTATATAGTGAAGCACTAGATTAATTTTGTATACATTGTTCTCATGTATTATGATTCTATTACTGCAATTTTATAAATGAGTAATGAGAACTTTTTGTTTATTTGTTCACCTTCTCTGTTTTTCTTGCCTGTCTTGGGGTTCCTTTCGTTCCACAACCAACTCAATCCCTGGATAGTTGATATATGTGTAGTTCAGATATCAGATTATAGAATGTTTGTCATGTGACATTATATTTTCAGAAAATATTTTTCTTAATGAATTGTTTCCATTTATTACCCTAAATTTAAATAAATGTATTATTTGTACGAGTTGATTACTTAGTTTCATAGAGTTCAAATTTTGAGTTCGTGTCAACTATAAATAGATTGTATATCGCAATGCAAATCTTGTAGGATGGTAGAACATTCGGTTCACCAATTCTTTTTCGAAAATGTGCTCATATCCACCAGACTAGTATTGGAATATGTGTATGATGACTTACATAAATTTGGATGGAAATGATAGATCAATTTGATGAATATTGATCCTATTCTATCGATATTTATTGTTATTAGAAAACTCTTTTTAATCCCCATTTAAACTTGATTTTAATTATTAATAGTTTTGTCTTTTATTTAGTTAACAATTGTGTAGAATAGTACACGACTAGTTTCCTTATTACTCCCAACATTAGCATCCTCTTGGATTTTAACTTTGCTTGTGCAGCCTCCGTAGCTCTCATTTTTCAGTACTCTACAGTTTCCACCCTTTTGCCCAAGCGTTTTGCATATTAGTGCTGGTAGGCCTAAATTTGTTTTTAAACAGTTATTTTCCCAAGGAAAAATATGAAACCAAAAGTCTGGCTCCGTCACTGCCTGATAGGCCTAAATTTGTGTTTAAACAGTTCTTTGTCCAAAGAAAAATATGAACATCCTTAACCAAAAGTCTGGCTCCACCACTGTATTAGTGGGAGTGCTTTTCTTTGCATTAGGGAAAGGGTACTTGTTGTGGTTGAAGTATTTCAATAATAAATATTAAAATCTATGACATATATTAGTGGGCATAAAATGAAGAAAATGATCATTATAGTTTGTAAATCACATAGTCCGAGGACGCTCCATAATCCATAAGACAAATTTTCTTCATTATCTCCTACTTATTATTACTTTAACACCTCCAATAATTTAGAGATGACCAGATTATGGCTTTATATGCATTTTTGTATTTACCAACCAGATACATGAACTAAAAAAGTGTTTATGAACTAAGTAAGTAGTGTATATATATATATATATATATATATATATATATATATATATATATGAGTTTAGAAAATAATGGAATATGAATTACAAATGTTTGGTATGAATAACCCATATGACAAGGAATCAAGTTAGAAAAGTTTGTATAAATACATCTTATAGCCTGTCGAAGATAAATACGAATATCAACGTACTAATCTGCGAGACTTTACTCCACATCCTGCTCTTACACTTGTGAGACAGGTGGAGCTCTAATACAAATTTGTCATGACCCAAAAGATGATATCATGATAGCAGCTACCTCGACCTAATCTTAGTAGAGAAGCTAGACACCTCCCGTGACCTAATCTTAGTAAATAAACCAGACACCCAAAAGGAAAGAGTGTGAAATAATAAAGGAAATAAGTTAGACAACACTCCTTGAATGAAGTCGGGTCACACATATATATAGATAGGCAGGAGACTAAAAGAAATATCATAAACTCCCCAACATCAGGTGTCATAAATGTAGAGCATCTATGTACAACATTTGAAATGCTAAAAATACAAGTATCTATCTCTAAAAACAAGACATATAGATAGATAAAAGGAGCTCTAGAGTTGACTTAAAACACCTAGAGCATGCCAGTACCTCAATCACCAATTCTGATAAGCACAAAATCAACTATAGCTTCTCTTACTCATACTAGGATCTACATCAAAAGGGAACGACCCAACGTGCTAAACTTATATTCCATTCTTTTCTGTGCAAATGGTGAGAATTTGTCTTATAGAAGCTAGGGATGTTGAGATAGCACCCAATGTGGGAGCGCTGATCAGAGGGAGATGAAGGAGTCGGTCTCAGCCCAGAGGTCAAGGACGGGTAAGAGGAGCAGCCCCAGCTAGAGTATATGTTAGGGAGGCCTAACCTGTTCTTTAGGTTAAGTATCGGAGAACAATTATCAAATAGGGGGTAGAGCAATCTCAGTTCCTCTAGGGTTTAATTGACACTATAAGGCTATAAGACCGATTGATTCAACTCTTGAGTTATTTGGATGGTGTTCCTTTGACTGTACTAGGTATTTCTTAGACTATGAGTGGTGTTTCACCACTACAGGGGTATAAACATCTTTTTATACCTTTACGTATGGATTTTCTGCCTACTAGACTTACTATTTCTCTAATTGCTTCGGTACTATGATGTCTTTTAATGATTAGTTGTGCGATCACTACAAGAAATCTGGTTTTTAGTGGCGAAAAAAGTCGCCACTAAATAACGAAATGTCGCCACTAAATATCTTTGGCAGCGACAACTATGGCGTTGGTAGTACTTCCGAAACTAAAAGTTATTTGCAATGACAAATCTAGGTCACCACAATAAAAGGTAATTGTGACGAGTTTTATTGCCACAAAAGGTAGATAATTTCATTGCACATTGTATTTTGAAAAAACACATATGGGTTAAGTCACCACTGATATTGTAGCATTAGCAGCGACTTTGCCGTTGCAAAATCATCATCATTTGTGATGACTTATTTCTTGCCACAAAAACCATGCTATTAGCTGTGACGACTTATGGATCACCACAAAAACACCATTATCTATGACAACTTATTTCTCTCCACAAAAACCTTCCTATTATCTGTGATGACTTAAGTGTTGTCACAAAATCACTATCATCTATGACAATTGTTTCCTCGCCACAAAAACCTTTATATTAGTAGCAACCTTTATCGCCACAAAATTAGTATCACTAATGACCACACATTTATATTAGTAGCTATCAATGTTGTGCCTATACGTTTAAATATTAGTGGCGACTCTTATATCTTGTTGCTAAAAATAAACTTATAATAGCAAAATCCATTGCCTCATATCTACTTAATCATTAGTGACAAGTCTCAATTTGCCACTAGATTAAATTTTGTGCTCAAAATAAAAATACTGTTTTCATCAACCAAAGAATTGAATTTATTCAATACCTATATTAGACAAAATTGAAAACAAATTTAAGAACTACATATAATATTAGCGATTAAAAGCAACCCATAGTATTTAACTAAATCATTCTCCGACTAACTATTACAAGTACTTCACTTACTAAGAAGTCAACGATACATACATTAATAATATAATGATATATAGTACTTCAGTTTTACCATATTCATACATATGATCAAAAATCAAACATGCATTCTATGTGTTCATGCTCCTCCTTGGTCAACCCATTGGTTAAGAACGCCCCTTCCATTAAAACACACTAAGTCACTTTATGATTGTAGAAAAAAAAGTGCATATTTATACTGAATGAACTAAAATGAAGTGGTGAAGATTTCGTTAACGAGGTGGCAAGTTCACCCTTAAAATGATTAATTCAAACTTCACCCCTTAAAAGATTTAAAGTGTATGTAAATCTTGTCCTACCTTGTAGAGGTAGAGATGTTGTTTCTGAATCTACTATATATATATATATATATATATACATATATTATAGTTTTGACCTTGTATAAATAAGGTATTTTTCGCCGAGGGAGATTCGGGTGAACCCCCTTGTCTCTCCTAGCTGAACCCCTACTCTGTAGCCTATGTCAATTCGCTATCGAAGCTCAAAGCCTCAAACTAACCATATGTAAAGTGAGAATAACGTAAAGGTTGTGAAAAATAGTCTCATTTTGTAGATATAAGAACCACATTCATTCAAATATATGTCAATTTCCAATCTAATATCTCAATAGATTGTAAATATTTTATACCAGAAAATGATCCTTCCAAATTCAAACAAACCTGCTGCAATCAGTCAGTACATTCTAACTTTTGAAGATATAGTAGCAAGAAAAGGTGGTCACCCCTGCATATGACCCAAGAAAAGGTGGTCAATGCATTGAAGCCAGTGTTTAGCGACCAGCGGCTAGCGGCTAGCTACCAGGAAAATGTATCCCAGGAAAACATGGAAGTTACACTGACAAACAATCATTCTTTGTTTTCTTTCTTTGGTAATATTTTCAAAATTTCATCTACTGTCCTTAGCCTTTTTTCACATTTTCATTTGAAAATAATTAATTTGCATTTGTGAGTTGCAGATAAAAGAAAGTCAAAGTGCTTATGGTTCTTTTCTGGACAATGAGTTGGACAAGAAAGTACCTGTTGCATTCCATCCATAAGAGCAGCCATTTTTTCTTGAAACATTTTTTCTACTTCTCCTTTCATGTGTTCATGCTCCTCTTCCAGTTTCTTTTGCAAATCCTGATCCATATCTCTTTGTTCACGCTGTTCTTGCAACTTTCTTTCCATGTAAAGTTGCATCTCTTGATGCATACTTTCTACCGCTGAATACACGCTAGCCTCTATGTTTGCCTGCTGTGTTTGATTCTTTTTAGTAGTCTTGTTACCATATCCTTTTCCCCAAACATATCTCGATTTCTCACAAAGAACCGAAGTTAAAATCTTATCTTCGGTTATGCGAAGCTCGATCTCTTCGGATTGTTGTTCAACAACAAGTTGCTGGAGTTGTCCCTATAATAATACATAACCATTTACAATCATTGGTTAATATATCGAGCGTAACTTATAGTATATCAAAAAGGTAATATGACAGTGATTTCAAAAAATTATATGAATTTTTCAGATTGTGGATCCAGCCATACACGTTCTCCATTAACATTCTTACGTGTGTGTTGGATCTCCTGGATTTTATCTGGTGTCTCTTTTTCTCCTGTTAGAGGATTTCTCTACAATATCAAAAGGGAAAATATGTTTATATAACCATAAGATTATATAGAATGATATAAATAAGTATATGTAATAATAAGGGAACAAATATGATGTATCTTAACCGTAGATTCCTTCACTTCTGCAAATGATCTTGTACCACAACAATTTTTAGTTATTTATTTTTCTCTATTTCTTTTGTTTCTATCGCTGACGACCTACACTTAAGTGAATAGATTAGGAAATATCGAATCAATCAAACAATCAATCAATCATACACGTCGCGATCCTACTGCAAAATAACTTCCATTTCCAACAAAGTAGACTTCTATTTCCAACAAACCAAAATTTCACAATCCATATTTCAAAGAATTTGTGCAGATACAAGTCAGGCTATAAGATAGAAACATCAAGTTGCAGGTTCACCATTCTGCATTTGAAATATGCTAGTCTAAGAAACTACAACAGAGGTGCTATTACTTGTCTTGCCGATGACCAAAAATACTTGATATAATAAGAAAAACATCCAGGTTTGAGGGTGTATGGCATTTATATTTAAAGGTACAGAAATATATTTTCTCAAAACAAATTTCAATTATGTGTTCGTTACCTTGAATTTATCACTGCCAAAATGTTCCACTAGGTGCTTCCAATCATCCAACTCAACATCCTCCGGATGATGCGATAATCTATCTTTATCATTGTTATAGCTTGAGTAGATAACATGTAATCGAGATTTTAATGATCTAAAAAGTCATTGCATAGTGCTTATCACAAAACCTTTCAACTTATGCTCTGGCAGCCCATTTCGAACTTCAAATTTATCCTGCACATTTGTTAAACAAACAGAAACTGAGAAATATTGTTTGGTCTTAAAAAATAATATTAAAATAATATTTGGTCTGCAAGATTCACATCCAAGAACACAACCTGAGAAGTCAACTTCCAAGAACTTAACCTGAGAACACAACATGTCATGGATGCAGACAATTAAGGTTTGCAAATGCAATACCAAGCCACCCCTGGAAGATACGGGTAAGATTTCTCCACACAGTAATGTATATTGCCCGAAAAGAAGCATACATCATCACAACCTATTTAACTAGTCAATCGAACACACAACGCAGTTTACTAAAGCTCACAAACCATGCAAGCTGCTTTCCACATAGAATGTGAACAGTAATAGCCAAGTAAGATGCTTTCCAAGTTCAGATTTTGCTTTTTTATGAACATAAAAGAGAAAGAAACTAACATGTCATGGTTGCAGAAAAAGTATTTTCAATAATACAAGACACCACAACTAGTCAACCAAACACATAACACTATTTACTGAAGCTCACAGAACATACAAGATGCTTTCCATAGAGAATTTGATACAGTAATAGCCATACAAGAGAATGAAACCAATACAATATTAAGAGTCATTACCTTGACCCTATACCACATTGCTTCTCTATGTTTTAGAAGTATGGTCTGCCAATTTCCATCTCTAAATGAGACAGTAGTTCTCATGATCCCACGGCTCTATCAATGTCTTCTGGAATCATTATTTTAATTTTTCCTCCATGTTTAAACTTGAAATCCATGGTTTTGGATTTATATTTCCCTCTTCCTTTTTATTATTGATGTGGGAAACTGTAAATCAAAAAAATATATTATTATAAAATGAAACGTATATTTAGATTGATCCAGCAAAGTGAAATAACCTGCATCAGTTTCATCCTCTACACTAAAGCGTACACTTTCATCTAGATTTATTGATGATTGTGTCTCTGGGGATGTCCTTTGAATAGGTCCTCTTTGCATTTTCTGTGTTTGCAGAGGTTCTTCGCTTGGATTAGATGATTGTCCTTTCTCTAAAGAAGTCCCAACAACTCCTATTGGTTGTATTTGTGGCTGAGATGTTGTATCAGAACTTAAACATTCTCGAAAACTGCCACGGCCGCGTTTACGTCCCGCACCTCCTCTTTCACTTCTACCTCGTCCTGTTCCTCTCATTTTCTGTAATATTAGGTTAAAAAGGAGATGTGTATCAGAACCGCAAATTAAACATGACAAAATATATATCTACTACCGAGGAAATTATCAATTTAAAAAATAAAATTTTAAATCAAATAATTTAAAAATATCAAACGGTTTGTTGAACTTTATAAATTTATTGATTCTACTTAAAAACACTAATTTCATTGATAAATAAAAGTTGCAAGCATAATAATACCAAATACAAGATAGCATAATAAAAACACAAAATACAAGATGTCGTTCTATTTAGAACATAAAACACCAGATGCTAGCCTAATATAATAACTTCGCAAAACAAGATGTCAGCCTAATAAGAGCACAAAATATCACAAAAAAGTTCAAAATCATAGAAACTGAGAAATAAAGTATAATAGCCAGCACATCCCCAGGCTTGTCAACATGATAATTTACTCTTAAAGAATATTATTAAACTACTGTTTGATCTACAGGATTTACTTCCAAGCACACAACCTGTGAAGTCAACTCCCAACAGTACCTATGTTTTTCTTGTATTAACTAATTTTCTAATTGAACATCAGCCTTCTTCTCCATAATATTTTTTAATCATATGTCTAAAATTCTTGAAGTTATTAATGTGGATCTATCATCCTTAGAAAATAAGGAGGCATGTTTATCATTCTTGGAAAATTCAAGGCTCAGATTTAGGTCTTTTATGAACATGAAAGAGAAAGAAACCGACATGTCATGGCTGCAGACATGGTTTGCAAATGAATGCTATACCAGGTCGCCCCCAAGATACGAGTAAGTTTTCTCCACACAGTTATGTTGATTTTCCAGAAAGCAACATTCATCATCCTAGCCTATTTTAAGGTGATTTATGAAGATCACGTCACTTGTTATCCTCATTGATTACATTATAAAGATTTTATCCATAAAAAGTATTTTCAACCATACAAAGACATCGTAACTAGTCAACCGAACACACATACGATTTAGTAAAGCTCACAGACCATGCAAGATGATTTCCACAGAGAATATGATAAAGTTATAACAAACAGAAACTAATCACAAATGTAATGTTCTAGACAAACTAAAAAATAAAGTATACAATTTGATTTTAAATTATTATAGTTTCCTATACGCAAGTGCAAGGGAAAAAAATCAATCACGCACTCATTAACATTTTGAAGAGTACGAGCAAGTTAGTATAGTGATTAGTCTAGAAGTACAGGGATGACGAGAAAAAAATACTAGTGTGACAATTATAGTACAGTGACTGTAGATATCAGTGGTGTAGTTAGAGTTACACCGGAAGCTATAGAAGTTCTAGTCTCAGGGATCGTGCCTCCAACCTTTGAACCAAAGGCAATTGCCTACCCCTCTACTAAACCTAGAGTCATGATCTATAGACCTCCTAAAAAATGATCAACAAGTTTGAGGGGCCGTCAATGTATTCGATCATAGCAAAAAGACTTGAAGCTCAGATAAGTGATTAACCTAGGTAATGAATTCTGACACTGCCATGACTGGAAAACCGATAAAATGGGTTGCCCCTCCAAGATACAGGACTGAAACAACAATGCCATGTTCTATATTCTCAATAACAATCAATCATCACAGCTCTATTATTTCCATTCCATTTTATTGTTATATGGTTCTGTTGTTGCTTTGCCAACGCAGCCTCTGAGAAATACAGTGTAACAGCCAACACATCGTCAAGACTTTCAACGTGATAATTAACTATTAAAGAATATTATTAAAATACTATTTGGTCAACAAGATTCACTTCCAAGCACACAGCCTGTGAAGTCAACTTCCAACAGTAACTATGATTTCTTCTATTAATTAATTTTCTAATTGAACACTGACCTTCTTCTCCGTAATATATTTTAGTCAAATGTCACGGGTAAGATTTCTACATACGGTAATGTAGATTTCCCGAAAAGAAGCATTCTTCATGACAACCCATTTTCAGGTGATTTGTGAAGATCTCATCACTTCTTATGACTTATCCTCATTAATAAATAAATATAGATTTTATCCAAAAAAGTATTTTCAACCATACAAAGACACCGTAACTAGTCAATCGAACACACATCACAATTTACTAAAGCTCACAGACCATACAAGATAACTTCAACAGAGCATATGATACAGTAATAGTCAAACAAATAGAAACTAATCACAAATGTAATGTTCTGGACAAACTAAAAAATGAAGTATACAATGTGATTTTAAATTATTATAGTTTCCCATACGCAGGTGCAGGGAAAGAAGAATCAAATATGTACTCATTAACATTTTGAAGAGTACGAGCAAATTATTGTAGTGATTAGGCTAGTAGTACAGGGATGATGAGAAACAATACTGGTGTGACAATTATAGTGCAGTGAATAAGGATATCAGTGCTGTAGTTAGAATTGCACCGGAAGCCATAAAAGTTGTAGTCTTAGGGATCGTGCCTCCAACCTTAGAACTAAAGGCAACTACCTACCCCTCCACCAAACCTAGAGTCATGATCTATAGACCTCCTAAAAATGATTAGAAAGTTTGAGGGGCCGTCAATGTATTCGGTCATAGCAAAAAGACTTGAGGCTCAGATAAGTGATTAACCCAGGAAATGCGTTTTCTGACACTTCCATGACTGCAAACCCTATAATACGGGTTGCCCCGCCAAGATACAGGCCTAAAACAACAATCCCAGGTTCTATATTTTCAATAACAATAAATCATCACAACCCTATCTTTTTCTTTCCATTCTATTGTTATATGGTTCTGTTGTTGCTTTGCCAACGCAGCCTCTGAGAAATAAAGTATAACGGACAACACATCATCAGGACTCTTAATGTGATAATTAACTCTTAAAGAATATTATTAAAATATTATTTGGTCTGCAAGATTCACTTCCAAGTGCACAACCTGTGAAGTCAACTCCAAATAGTACCTATGTTTTCTTCTGTTAATTAATTTTCTAATTGAACATCGGCCTTCTTTTCCATAATATTTTTTAGTCATATTTCTGAAATTCTTGAAGTTATTAATGTGGATCTATCATCCTTAGAGAATAAGGAAGCATATTTATCATTCTTGGAAAATTCAAGACTCAGATTTTGCTTTTTTTTTGAACATGAAAGAGAAAGAAACCAACATGTCATGGCTGCAAATAATGTTTGCAAATGAATTCTATACTAGGTCTCCCCCCAAGACATGAGTAAGATTCCTCCACCCAGTGATGTAGATTTTCCAGAAAGAAGCATTGATCATCACAACTTATTTTAAGGTGACTTGTGAAGATCATGTCTCTTATTATCCTTATTGATAATTTAATACAAATTTTATCCCAAAAAATATATTTTTCAACCATATAAAGACATTGTAACTGGTCAATCAAATACATAACACAACCTTCTGATTTGGAGTTAGATGTGTTACCATTACGCCATGGACGACAAAAGAAAGAATTTGAGACTCGGGTAAAATAAGCGAATGAACACAGTACCATGGCTGCAAATCATATCGATGTTGTAAGACAAACTGCAAGAAGAGGAGCAATTGTATCTTAACTACTTTGTACGTACAATCAAGATTACTCGTCTATAACAAAGACTACGAAATTGGGTGGCCAAAGATAACACAAATCCTATGTTGGGGGCATGATCCCTGAGACAAGAACTTCTATGGCTTTTGGTGTAACTCTAACTACAACACTGATATCCTCATTCACTACACTAATTGTCACATCAGTTTTTGCCTCCTCATCCATGTACAACAAGCCTAGTAACCTATTAAATATTAAACAATAAATTTTTCTCTGCAATAATTGTTGAATCAACATTCCCAATCTACATACATGCAATCACAATAATAATACCAAAAGGTCTACAAATTCAAAAATAAATTTTTAGCTTACCCAAATAAAGATAATGATAACTGACTGGCAATTTTTAAAACCGAAAATTAACAAAATACAAAAAATGAATTAGTGAGAAACATAAATTGTACCTTCGGCTATAACTCAAGAATTTTGAACTCGATTCCTTTGTCCTTCGACTATACAAAATTTTGTTCCTACAGATTTTCAAATAGATTAAAGAAATTGCACATGCAATCTAAAAAATTACATATATACCCAAAAGGGTTTTGACTACATACCTTGGAGCACAAAATTTGATAACCTTATTTGAGAAAAATAAAAATTTCTAGGAAAGAGATATCCAGTTCCTGCAAAAAATTGAGTTAATAGAATTGCATGTGAAAATAAAAAATGCATATACACAAAGAAATCAATTTGAGAAATAACTTTAGAAAAAACTATTTCAGTAAAGAGGAAATTTTTTAGGCATTTCATCTAACAAATTAAACTAACCCATTTAAGAAATTTGAGATTTGAGCAAAGTTTTAACCAACAAACCTAAAAAATTTCAGCTAACCCATGTAGAAAATTTTGTTTCTTCAATGGGTTTGAGATCTTGCTTGAGAAAAATGATGAAATGGTTCAACAGAGAGATGATGAAGGTTAGCAAAGACGATGAAGGTTAGCTTGAGCTTCAGAAGAGAGAGAGATGCTAAAAGAGAAAAGAAATTTTCTTTCTTTTCTAATTGACTGAAAAGTATATGCATACTAGAAGTTTCCTATTCTTAAATTTTTAAAAAATAAAATAAATTAACTTTAGTGGCGACGTTGTCTCCACAATAATAATTTAGAGACGATATTTCATTATTTGATGCTATAAAAATTAGAGCAAAAATTTTATTATTAGCGGGAACAGAAATTTTTATTATAGTGACAACTATTAGAGGCGACAAAAATTATTCAATGCTAAAATATGATGTATTGCAGCGATAATAAATGTCGCCACTAAATGATATATTTTTGTAGCAACAATTTGAGTCACCACTAATTGTTGCTACTAGAAATCAGATTTCTTGTAGTGGATTAGATAGGATTCTTATGAGTTTTTGAATGATTGCCAAAATTAGTCACATAATCTTAGATCTCTTGAGTCTTTCATAGTTTCTTACATGACCTATTAGTTAATTGATACATCCATACATTAGAAGAGGTCTATTTCTAGTTGTGGACCATTAGATTTGCTTGCCATAACATGGACTCATTATTTTGAGGTTTTATGGAGAAGGTTGTGCCATACAATTTATGGAATCAGATAAAAGATGAGTTTGATCACCCGAGGTAAGGTTCCATGTCTATTACTGTGTATGTGTCATGTTTCCATGCTCTATCCAAATATAAGCCATCGGTATCTCAATTAAGTCAGAGAGAATATGAAAGTCCAATTAGGGGTTAGAGGGCCCTTACCATTTGGTTACTACCAAAATGATAATTTCAGGGGCTTTTTAAGGTATTCTAGAGCATTATAATTTGGTAAAGTCTATTGCCTAGGCTACTCAAGAAGGCAGTAAGAAGGTACTCTGGTAGGTGTGTTTAGTTTATGTGTCTCTTATGGTTTGGATTTCTCAAGCAAAGGTTTCTATGGTTATCATGGTAGGCCAGTTCAGACCACGTTACATGTATCAAGTAGTAGGTTCTTAGTGGATATAACTCAAGGTAGCGAGGTGTTAAGTCATGTTAGTGGAGGTTAGCTCTAGCTTTAGTTATTTGGGTCAGGATACTGGTTCTAGGTTATCTATGCCCCTTCATATTGAGTCAAGCAATAAAAGATGATATATTTGTAAGGAGGTTGGTCATTTGACCAAGGATTGCATAGACATGTGTTTGGTCCTATCCAGCAGGGTTCTCAGCTTTAGTTTTTCCCTACTTCTATAACTGAAGTTAGAGGTTATTTGTAGAGCGACAGATGATATTAGAATCGCTCGAGAGATATAGGAGCTTGTGGTAGTGGTTTGTGGGGTTTCTCAGTCTGAGACCATACATAAATAGTGGTATTATTCTCTATTTTCATAAACATATACTATCGTTCATATAAAATATTTTATTGAATTACTTGGCGGATGTATTTTTTAGCTTTTTGATAAGATATTATCAGAGTTGGCTTTGTATCTTGGTGATTAAGTTGTCAGATTAAAAAATAGAAGTCATACTATTAGCTTTTTACCATTTACTGTTATCACAATCTCATTCATTTACTCCATGAAATCTAACCAATTTAGTGAGACTTTTGAGAATAGATCTTTACTATCATTCCCCTTGAAGTGAATTTCACTTCACACTCACATAGGTTATTACTAAAAATTTAGTCCTATAATTGAATTATATGTTCATATATGCCAAACTGAGAAACCATTAAAAGCTTTAGACCCTATGATGAACTATGATGAACTACCAGTCACAACTTTGTTAGATCTCCTTGAACCTAGCTCTTGGGATCTCTAGTATTCTAGATAGATCTCCTTGAACCTAGCTCTTGGGATTGCCATAATGACTTGTCCTAGTCCTTAAATCAATTCTTTTCGATGATCTTTCAACTCCCTCAATAGTTAGGCCTTTTGTAAGTAGATCTAACACGCTATCCTTTGACTTCACATGGTCAATCATGATAATTTTACTAGAGAGTAGTTCTCTAACAATATTATGTATACGTCTTATGTGAAAAAATTTACCATTATACGTCGTGCTCCCTGACCTACCTATTGGAGATTGACTATCATAATGTATGTCTATTAGTGCCAACGATTTGGGCATAAAAACATGTCTTTCAAGAAATTTTGGAGGCATTGAACTTCTTCACCGGTCTTATCTAAAGCTATAAATTTAAATTTCATTGTAGAGCGAGTGATATATGTTTATTTGGATGATTCTAAGAGACTGATCATCCACCAAGAGTAAGTACATACAAATTATAACTAACTTCAATATTTTTTTTTTTTTTAACTTTTTACTCAATTTTAGAAAAAGTAAAAGAGTAAATAAAAAGAGGAGTGAAGTGCTAACATGTGGATTTTACATTATTTGACTGGTGATCTAATTTGCATCAAATATCCTTTAATTACTGCAAGATATTTGTTATTATACAAAGCATAGTTTTGAGTATATTTTACAAACCCTAAAATTCTTTTCATTTCTGTCCAATGAGTTTTATTCATATTACTTGTGAACTGACTTGGTTTACTAATAGCATATATTATATCTTGTCGCATACAATTCATGATGTATATCAAACTTCCCAACACTCTTATATAGTCGAATTGTGAGTCACTTTCACCTTCATTCATTTGAAGTGCAAAGCTCACATATAATGGTATCTAGGGAATATTGAAATTCAAATATCTTAACTTATCATAAAGGAATAGCATAATTACTTTAAACATGTAAAGTACTTTAAATCTAAATTATATTTAACAAGTAAAGCACATAAAACTTTGAAAACAAACTTTAAAACAACAAAGTAAAGAGAAGTGCAGAGAAAAGTAGTGAATGGAAAAATACTTACAAAAATATTTTATTTATTAGAGGGAAATGTTAAGAACAAGGAGAGGACAAATAGTAGAGAAAGTAATAAGGGTATTTCTGAATACCCTCTACTGATATAAGTTGAATATCCTAAATATGCCTCAAAAGTGTTGACTAATATCTAACATACGCATTCTGTTTTACATTTATCCATCTATCCATGCTACATGCTACTTCATCTATCCACGTACTCATACATGCTATTATTTTACACCTGTCTAGGATTAGCTGATGACTACATATTTGTTCCGTATGTGTCTCTGAGTAGTTGATTTACGAAACTTTTTCATCATTATCTTGAACACGTGCTTTTTGATGATTTTTAGAAGATTTTGGCCTTTTCTTCCTTGAAGATTTGTATCTTTTATCTTCTAGTCTTCAAAGTTTTTTTGTGGTTGTCTGTGGGGTCCATCATTAAATGTAGTATCTTTTAAAATTTTAAAGAAGTGGTGCCACCTTTATTTTAATTGGGGAGGTATGCATGTGAAATCCCATGAGGATCTATCATGTCACCGTTGCGCGATTCACTGACATGCAAAGACGCAGTATATTGGCCAAGCTATGTCATTTTAAATACTATCCATTCAAGACATAAATAAATACATTACCTTATTTGGATTGATTTGTGTGTATCATCAAGAATATAATATTACTAGTAGTTAGTCAAGATATGTTAGTTTGAACACTTAGCAACTTTTGATTGGTCATTATTTTTTTACTTTGGATTATGCAACACCCACAAAAAACTTATTAACTTTTAATAAATATTAGGGGCATTATGGTCTTTATACCCCAAATTACCTTTTAGTCTGATCATTTTGACCCTATTTAGTTTCAAATCAGTGAATTCCTTGAGTTATTTCCTCTTTTTCTCTCCCGGACCTTAAGGCTAAATTTTCAAGTAAAATCATAGCTTAGGATCTCCAAGCTAGATTACCTCAAATCTTCTTCAAGTTTCTCGATTCCTCGTGTATGTAAAGTTATTTCTTATGTGTGGGAGCCCTTTCTCCGCAAAATCCATGTTATATTTTTAGTTTAATCCACGAACTATGTTACGGATTTTAGGAGTTGTAATCTTTAATTTATATTCTCGGTTTCTTGATCATTTTCTTTGCACATCCTATGATTTTTAATAAGAACTCTATGAGCTTGGAGTTTTTCCCTTGATTGATTGCAATTACATGTACATTAAATATTCAGGAAAAGTTTATGAATTTTCATAAAGTTATTGCTAACCTATTTCATGACTTATTAGATTATTCATAATTTAAATACATTTTGGATAACAGTTTCTGTCATGACCTATACCAGGGCCTAGTCATGACTGGTATCTCAAGCCCATCATGGACAAGAGACGATCCCTCCGCCTAATCTCCCAAGAACAATAAATATAAATATAGGAAGTTAACTTAAAATAGTAATAAGAAAGATAGATAGTCAAAAGAAGATTCTAAGAATCAGATCAAACAACCAACCCAACACTTGTCCACAAAAGCCTCTAAAACTAGAAAGGCCAAGTTAGGTTGGGACATGCCCTCGACGATGAAAAAATAAAGTTCACAATTTCAAAAATATGAAAAGAAACCTAGTGAAATGGTAGGAATTTATGAAAGATGGAAGCTCACCACTTCATAACAGCTCAACCAACGTACCACAGAACCAAACTTTGCACCGAGGTAATAGAAAATCCCTTGAACCTACCTCATGAAGTTTAGAGAGAACATGCATGTTTCTAAAAAAAAAGGATAAAATAATTCCAAATCTAAAACCAGTCAAAACCATATGCACAACATTCATATATATATATATGATGTTGAGATAGGGACAAGGGTCATGAACATGAGAGTTGAAAATATTAACCTGAACTGTATAGCTCGCTCTATCCTAAAGGCGCCTATGGGCTATTTGGGTTCAGCTGTCCCTGTTGAAAGGGCCCAAGTGCATGTTAGCCTTACGAACCAAGAAAATCAAGGAAAGTCTAAGGACACCACAGAAATAGACATCCACATTACAATGTGTGCACCAAGCACATGGTCTTATATACCCCCACACCGACAAACGTGGTTTCTAGTATTGGATTGTGCACCAAGCACATGGTCTTATATACCCCCACACCGACAAACGTGGTTTCTAGTATTGGTCCACCTGAGACTACACCTTCATAGTGAGTTATACAATTCCTTTTAAGCCCAAATTAAAATAATTTTGCATAGAAGCTCAACCATTAACCCAGGAGTCTTATATTAAGGCATTTTCCAATATGGTATTGATATACCTATTAGACTTACAAGCTCATATAATTATGCCAAGCCAATCAATGTAACCATTTGACTCCCTAGTTCGATTTTAAATTAAAACCATGTCCATTAGTGGCCTTTAAAATCTCTTTTTACCCATTTATACTTTAATGTAATGCAACGGTTTCATAAGACAAGTTACATTATTCTATTATCCATATTTATAACTAAATTTATAAGGTGGGTTAAGGCCAATGAGATTATTATGCCAAAAAATCATTAATTTGAGGAAACCCATGTTCCCCATTTCAATCCCCATAACCATGCACCCATTAAGTCCCCAAATCTATCAATTAAAGCATGAATAACATATTTAAACATGGGAAAAGCAAATCAAGTAACCATAATTAAAATTCCTCAACTCAAGTTCAAACCCTAAAATTTTAATCATATAAATATTGAATCAATTTTTGTCATGATGAGAAATACAAGTTTAGGGATGAGAGACATGCCTGAAACATACCAGAAACCAAAAGAAATTTGAAGTTTGGATCTTAAATGTTGAATTTCTTATGGAACCATAGTATCTCTTGCCTTGAGAGTTAGTGAGGAAAAGAGTTATGTTTTGATCTTGATAGCCAAGGAAAATGGGTTATATAAGTGTTTTAAGATGTGGTATAAAGTGTGAAGGTAGGAAAATACCAAAGAGACCCTAATTAAAACATGTAGGAAAATCAGATTACAGTCATCACGGCTGGGCAATGACTAGTGAGGCCTAGCCATGAGTTATGGCCTAGAGTCACTGCCTGAGGATGAAAAATCTGGTCTCTCACTGTTATGACAAAGAGTCACTCATAATGACTTGTTGTCTGACATCACGAGTAGTGACAAAGACTCACTGAACTTTGGGGGCATATTTTTGTTGTGACAATGAGTCCTTCCTAGCGACTCGTTATGTCTCATAATGGGCCATACCATAAACTCGTTGTCAAGAGACCAAAACCTAGGCTTCCTTATTGCCTTGGAAACGATTCTTCCTAACGACTAATCATGTGTTACCATAAGTCATTATAAGGGAAAGTTAACACTGGCAGTTTGACATCACTTCAAGAGGTTGGCCAATTTATCGATATTACTTCTGAAACTTGGCTCTCATGTCTTCCTCAGTTCCCATGTAGCTTCTTCCTCCTTTTGATTTCTCCAAATTACCTTTACCAAAGCTACATCTTTAGTCCTTAATCTACGAACCTGCCCATCCAATATCTTCGTTGGGACATCCTTATAAGATAGTAAATCAGTAAAACCAACGTCCTCAACAGACACTATCAAAGAATGATCACCTACACACTTTTTCAGCATAGACACATAGAAAATAAGATGAACCGAATCCAAAGTCGCAAGCAAATCTATCTCATAAGAGACATTCCTAATTTTCCTCATAGCCTGGTATGGATCTATGTAATGGATACTGAACTTACCTTTCTTCCTAAATGTCATAGCTCCTTTCATAGGAGAAACCTTTAAGAACACCCAATCACTAACCTCAAACTTCAGCTCCCTTTGCCTTATATTTGCATAAGACTTTTGGCGACTGTGACAAGTCTTAAGCCTTTCTCTAATCACCTTCACCTTTTCCATGTCTTGGTGAACCAAGTCAGGACCAAACACCCTAGTCTCACTAACCTCAAACCATCCAATAATATACCTACACCTTCTAGCATAAATATCCTCAAAAAGAGCCATCTGAATGCTGAAGTAGTAGGTATTATTGTAAGAAAATTTAATAAGAGGAAAGTAATCAAACCAACTACCTTAAAAATAGATCACCTATACCCTTAGAATATACTCCAAAGTCATAATAGTCTGTTTTGTTAGTCCATCCATTAGGAGTTGGAAACTGGTGCTTAGGTTCACCTGAGTACCCAAATCTTTCTAAAATAAAATCTAGAAATGAGAAGAAAATTGTATAGCTCGGTCTAAAATGATGGTCACAGGAACTCTATGAAATTTAACTACCTCCTGAATGAACAACTTACTATAATCCTCTCATGAGTATTAAGTCCTCATAGGAAAAGAGTGAGAGAACTTAGTCATCCTATCCACTATGACCCAAATAGAATCATATTAATTGCGAGACTATGGAAGACCTATAATGAAATCCTTATTAATCACCTCCGACTTCCACATTGGCAACTCTATCTCTTGAGATATGCTACCAGGTCTCTAATGTTCCACTATGAGTTGATGAAAAACCGTACACTTAGACACAAAGTTCACCATATCTCTCTTCATATAAATCCACCATTAGATTTTCTTCAAGTCATGATACATCTTAGTTGAACTCGGATGAACTTAATATCTAGACTCACGAGCCTCAGTTAATATCCTTTATCATATCCCATCAACATCAGGAATACACAACCTCCCTTGATACCTCAAGATTCCATTTCCCCCAATCTGAAAAGCCATAAAGTTTTGTTGACCCACATCTTTCTTAATCTATATAAGTATGGGATCCAAAGCTTAATTTTGTTTCACCTCAACACCAAGAGATGATTTAGTCACTTCCTGAATGATCACTCTTTAATCCTTAGTCTAAGAGATGAACTCCCAAGCTAGCCAACCTATGAGTATCCTTCACCACCCCTCTTTTCTCCTCATCAATATAAGATAAGCTCCCCATACACAACCTAATAAGAGAATCCACAATGATGATAGCTTAACCTGGATTATAGTGCAAAATCATGTTTTAATCCTTAAAAATCTCAAGCACCACCTTTGCCTGAGATTCAGTTCCTTCTGCATAGCCAAATATTGCAAAATTTTATGTTCTGAATAAATATCCACATGCTCCCCATTAAGGTAATGGCACCAAATTAAAGCATAGACCACAATTGCCAACACTAAATCATTAGTCGGGTAATTCCTTTCATAAACTTTAAGCTACCTTGAATCATAGGCCACAACCTTACCATGCTATATCAAAACACAACCAAGTCCTACGCTGTATGCATCACAATAACAACGAACTCCTCAGTACCCTTGGGTAGGGTCAAAACTGGATTAGAAGTCAACTTATCCTTCAACTTTTCAAACTACCCTCACATGCATCACACTTCAAAAACTTGAACTTTTTCTGATTTAGTTTCATTAATGGAGCAACCAAAAGATGAGAAACTCTCTACGAACCTCCTAGAATACCCAACCAAGCTCAAGAAGCTCCTAATGTTGGTAGGACTCATGGGTTTTGGCCATTTATTAATTGACTTATTTTCTGTGGATCCACCTTGATCCCCTAACTAGAAACCACATATACAAGGAAGGTCACAACATTTAGCCAAAATTCACACTTAGAAAATTTCACATATAATTTTTGGTCCTTAAGAGTCTACAACACAATTCGGAGGTGATTCGCATGATCCTCATCACTCTTAGAGTACACAAAGATATCATCAATGAAGACTATAAAAGACAAATATAGAAACTGCCTAAATACCTGATTTGTAAAATCCACAAAAACAGCCGAAACATTAGTGTCATGATCCGAATTGAGGCCCTAGCCACGAGGGGAATCCCAAACCATAAAGACTCAAGAGACCCCTTAGCATACTATCATAATCATAATCCATACATTAATCAAAATGCGAAAGATATAATAATATGCAATGGAAACTTATAATCCAAAACGTGTCAACAAAATAATGACAATCCAATACTCAAATTTCATTCTACACCAGCCTACGAAGCCTCGAATGAATTAGAAACACTAGTCTAACAAAAGTACTGGTATGTAGGACAATCCAAGAACAAAAAATACATTATGTAAAATATGTGAGAGCATTATGAAAATAATTTATCATAATATATATAGAAACACATGGGCATAATCAATGATCTTCAAAACATTATTGTAAGTCATGACTCAACTCTTTGTTTTAATTCTGAGCTAGATGGTACACCGACATTAACTTATCGGCCAAGCCTCCGACCCATGTTTGCTACAAAGGCTGAAGTCTCTGAACATGTCCATCGTATAATATCCATAATTCAAGATACAATAAACTGTGTTGGCAAAACACGGTTTTGGGCAATAAGTTATATGAACTCGTGCCTTCTTCGGTTAACCATCTAACTCTCTGAAAGTCCATTTTTAACCTTTTAAAAACATGCATCTTATTGAAATCATGATCTAAAATCTGAAAAGTCTGTAGTTAGTTTAGTTTTAAGTCTGTCATGGCATTCATGTGTTTTGGTATCATATTACCAAGACTTGCAAGTCATATAAGCCATATCATATCATGTCCAAGTTTTTTCAATCGAAAATCATGTTATTAGACCACCAAAATATTTAATCAATATAAGAGAGTTTTTGTTTCAAAACATGTAAAAATCATGAAAATTACTCCTTTTTTAGTACCTCAACATAGGGTGGTCGTCTCTATCATCAAACACATGCAATTTCTCCTTTAGGACACAAAACCATTTATAACTTTAAAAGACACTATCTCATTGTATTATAAATCAATTCAAAATCACAATTGATAGTGGAACATTTAAATTCAAAACTTTAAATATTCATATTAACAACCACAACACCTTAAGACAATAGATTTCATAACAAGAGATGTAATTTCGTAAATCATGCACTCATATAACTTCTGAAAACTCATATCGTTCATTCACATGAATATAATCAAAGTTTAAGGAAAAACCCCATAGTTTAAACAAAGTTTTATTATAAAATAGGGTTCCAATGCATGCTCTTTAACAATTTCAAAACTCTTAATATGTACGTACATATATACTGTAAATCTCATAAAAACATTAAATCTTACACCCATGAGATTTAGGATAGTTCCACATACCTTTTGACGGAAAAGAATCGAAGAGGACGTAGAGAGATTTGCCCTTGGAGATCAAAATCTTCAAACTTTAGTTGGTTTCTCTTACCTTGTTGAAGGAAAAATGATTTGGGGATTTGAGAAGTGAAATAACATGTTTAAAGACCTAAATTTCATCCTTATATGATTAAGAATATTTATGGGATAGTAAAAGACCTCAATGATCTTAAAATAACTCATAACGACACTTTTTGATGCTCGGAAAATGCTTGGTGGAACATGGCCAAAGCCAACCTCAGGGTTGGCGGCGCACAACCAAAGCCAACCTATTCTAGTGGAATTTTGCAATTCTTTCGCGGTGCAAGTCCAACGCAAACCCTGGATAGGGTCCCATTCAAATAGTCATAATGTTTGACTCCAAACTCGGATAGAAGAATGAACGGTGGCATTGGAAAGAAAACTCAAAGGGATTTAATTTGATACATTATGGTTCACATAACTCTTCATATTATAGAAGTAATGGTCGCTGGAACACAGAAAAATCATCGACTAAAACTCAATTGATAAGAAAGTTCACAACTTAACTTTGAGCTAAGAGACTTTTATGAATTATACTCATCTTCAAAGATGTTCTCACAGTAAATAATTGTCATTCACAATTATTTTCAACAAGAAACCATTGGATTCGGGTCATTATACATCAAAAAGACGGTTTAAATTTAGCCCAAAAAAAGTAGGATGTTACATTATCTCCTCTTGGGAATTATTCATCCTTGAATGATTGGTAGGAACTTGTTGAAGCTCTAAAATAATTGAATAAAGAACGTAACCTTGCATAGGATATTTTTCCTAAACAAAAGATGCAAAGGCATCAAAAAAAGTTCATGATAACCCCCAGTGAATCATGTAAGCATGAAGCATGAGATAATAGGAATTGACATAGGGATCACCTTGCACATGAGTTCTAAGGATCATGATCATCAAAACATACGGCATGAGCTTATTTGGTGATCATAGGTCTTGATTTACATTGATACTCAATAAGAAATAAGGTTTTGTGGGAGATAGGAATAGAAGCATTCTCTACCTTACAAGATACAACGAATAGACCTTAAACTTAGAGACACTATTTGTCTATGCCCCAAACAATAAATAACATACTTCATTATTTCCAATATAAAATTATCCAATAACATACCTAACCACAAGAGTATGACTCCCACTGTATAGTACATCCACGTTGAAGCCTAACCCTGAGTTAAAAGGTGCTAACTTAAGCTATGTAACCCTGTACTCTACATCCCATTAAGGGTATTACTTCACCTTATCACTATAATCCAACAAACTAAGGTCTTAATTCAAGGAGTACTAACCACATGAAACATTGGTTTATATGTTCATCAATCACAATTCAGGCCTATCTTTACCACACCCACCTTATGGATCTCCCAACTAAAAACCAGCATCTTTACTCACTATCACAAAGATTTTCATCCCATATCAACTTCCTAATTATTTCACATAACATTAGTTCGACTCCCTCCCCCCTTTTAATTTATAGTCTAGCATCAATCACATACCATCGATGAAGCATGCCATATACTATACTAGTTCATCAAATGAGGAAATCAACCTTAATTCCTCATTTTACCTAACTACGTCCCATAAGTTCATCGTCTCCATGAAATTACTACCAAACGTTATATCTACCACACACCCTCTCACATACAGTACTAGTTTACAACTACTAGAGAAAATACAATCAAGTGGTAAAGTCACATAATAAGGATAGTCAATCTTAATCATATACTATAATCCGTTACCATTTGTTAACATATTCTACTTTGTCACATCATATTTACTTACCCATGCATACATTACAATTACTTTAAAAATTCAATAAACACCAATGAGTCTCTACCTATAACTTATTGAATAATCTACCCCTTTACATATACCACTTATAAATGATTTCTACAATAACTATAACTATCCGCGCTGAGCTCCTTCCCTATTTAGAATAAATGACAATCATAGTCAATCACTTCCTCTATAGACTACCATACAATCTACAAATCTTGCAACAATATTAAACAATCACCATAAAAGGTCATACCACCCTCTGCTTAAATGACACACAATTACATCCACCTTCTTCACTCAAGAGTTACCCTCACTTCTAACTTCTAATCTTATGGCTTTATAGAACTTACTTGGGAACCACCTACTTGCTCATAGCTTATGACACCCTATCACATACTACTACTCGAGTGGAAATACTGTTCCATCATTCTAACACATATCAATACCCTTATGCATGACATCTGCAACAAGGATTTTGAAAGGGACTAAATACACTTCATACTTCAGGCTCAAATACATGATTGATATAGATAGGGGTATAAGGTTAAATCAACAAAATTTACAGCACTAATAGACTCCTCTCAAGTCCTTGTGGAATTTTATAACCTTTTATGACTCAATTTGAAAGGACCACATTATTTAGACTTTATGCTTTTGTACTTGAATTGTGTCGACAATGAGACATAGCTGAAATATCAAAGTATAGAAGGAATTAAGATAACTTCCATATGGAGAACTGGAATGATCTAGAGTATGAAAGAATTGGAAACACTGCCTAAATGCCTCATAGCTTCGTTCTTATAAGTGTGGCGCACTACACACTCATAAAAAGGACTCTACTAGACACGACTAAGAATCACTCAAGGTGCTATTATCTATAAAAAAAAGTCCATTTAGCTCAAAAAAATTGACACATAATGCAAAGAAGGATGGAATCAAATCATTTAACCACATGTAACTTTTTCCTTTCAAACAAATTTTCTTAAGAAAGGGGCCACCAATTGTAAACAAGTCACAAAGAAGGGTGTCACATTCATGGAATTCATCCAAAGTTTTATCTAGAGGTAACTCTCTCCTTGACCTACAAGTAGTGAAACTTTGGTCAAGAAAGGAAACACACAATGTTGAACTCTCTTGGATCTTTTCTTTATTTTCCTTCTTTAATGAATGCTCATCTTTGTTGGAAATACCTCTTATGCACAACTTGGGTCTATCAAGTGGATTGCACATCCCTAATAAAGACTTTCTATCATAGTGAAGGGTCCTAATATCCTCATTTAAACTTTTCTTTTCATCTAGACCAAGAATCAAGTTAGGTGTATGGAACTTACTACATCTCATTAGGTCACCGGGGTCACATGGAAGAATTAGCCAAGAACATGGGTCATAGCAATACTCACTTTCCCCAAAGGTGCCATTTTCACCATTAAGTTTACCTTTTACATAACCATTGATAATTTCATAAGCAAAGAGAGGGTAGAGAAAGGTGTCATAAAATTTAACTTCAGCGAAGGTGTTCTCATGCATATACTCATTATCAGATTCAAGATCATCACCATGAATATTCTCATCAATAGCGGCACACAAAGAAGAATGAACAGTTTTCAAACAAGTAATACCTTTTCTTTCAAGGGGTGAATCCTCAAGTAGACACGAACCACCGCGAACATCAAATGAGTCATCACTCAAGCCATCACAAGAATCAAGCAATTCATCCTCATAATTATCAAACAAGGGTGCAGTGTCGTATAAAGGATCACAGCCATAATTATTTTCATAAGAACAATGACTAATTGGGTTTCTCAAACATTTAAGTAAATCAAAGTTATCATCACTCAATTGATCATTCCTTTCCAAAACTTCACTTCCCTTTGGAATAAGACTACTTTCATCTTCAAAGAAGAGATTTCCATCCTTAGGAGGAATGTTTTCATACCATAGAGGGTTGTTATATCGGATATAGCCCTCAAGATGAGCTACATCATTAATGCTATCCACATTACTAGGAAATCTACAAAGAATAATTTCATCATCTTCAAACAAGATATTATTCTTAAGAGAGAAGGATCTATCCATGGAGAGGATTTAGAAAATGCAAGTTCACTCTCTTAAAGACAACCATCAAATTTCAAAGATGTTTCAAACACATGGTTATCCCTATGAGCCAAAAAAAGCAATAAGAGCCTCACTAAAAGTCATGCTCAAAAGGTCTCTTCTATTTACTTGACTAATATTTTCAATATCATCACTTACTTGAGGTTCATTAATCACATCACTAACATCCTTAAGTGGTATGCTAGTTCTGCAAACAAGTTGATCAATACAACTTTCTCAAGACAATGTACCACCATTATCGAATTGGCTTCAACACTATGTGGACTCAAATTGATTTTACAAGAAGAGTCAATTTAGTCATTAATAGGGCCAACTAGTGTATCCACACTCTCAAGGGATACATCATCAATAAGAGGTAAAGAATCATGATAGTCATATATAGGCAAGCTACTACTCACACTCAATGGGCTACTAGTCATACAGTCATCATTCATATGCACTAAAGTGCAGGAGTTAGCTATGTTACCTTGAAGCTCTTGAGAATATTCTTCTTTACCTTGAGGTGAAGGTCCTTCATAAGCTTTGGGAGCATATAGGATTGCCTTCATCAAATCCTTAAAGTGAATCTTCTCCTTGGTACTTGTTCTCTTCTGCTTGCCATGTTGGTACCTAGACACATGTCCTTACTAAGAGAAGTACAAACAAAATTTGATTGAGTTGGTGGTAACCCCCTCATTTCACGCCTCTCAACCTCTCATTTTTTTTATTCTTCGATTGATCCATTCACTCTCTTACTTCTCTCAATCTTTTGTCTATTATTTTCATTAGGCTTGGAGTAAATGGTCATTTTTTCTTAAATTTTGGGAAAGGTAGGTAGAAAGAGATGATTACCCCATTGGTCCATTACAATCTTAGGCTAATTTTGCGCATTTGGAACGTTATGCAAACCAATTCATGCTCTCAAAGACTTTATAGACTTTCAAGAAGTGTGGGAAATGCAT
The DNA here is from genome assembly GCF_002878395.1 of Capsicum annuum. Classification (NCBI taxonomy): domain Eukaryota; kingdom Viridiplantae; phylum Streptophyta; class Magnoliopsida; order Solanales; family Solanaceae; genus Capsicum; species Capsicum annuum. Next base: position 536,312 of record NW_025826215.1, on the reverse strand, counting down.
GGACACTCAAGGTATCCCTATATGGTCAACCATAGGAGGAGTTATGTTATTTCCATGACACCAATCATCAAGGATAATAATGTATCTCAGAACTCAACATATTTCCACCCATCTTAAGTAAGCTTGTCTTCTTGGATCACTATTATAAGGCTTTGTGTATCCCTTCAACACATAGATTGACCTCATGAATTCTTACGCACCCCATGTTGGATTGGGATTTCTTGAAAGTTCCCACCATCCCAATGGTGAACCTTGAATGCACCTAAGGGTATATATGGCTTGTTCGACCTCGCTCATAATATAATCCTTGAAGATCATCTTTCATTGACATTCACAATCAAGTTAAACTTCTAGATCCCGCTCTTCTTTAAAGATGGATTGAGTAGGAGGACCATGACTCCTACCATACCCTCTATATGTACCTTGGCTCCCCTTTCCACGTGTTTGGGAACTAGGATAAGAAGAATAAGATGTAGTACCAGTAGGCCTTGGGGATGTACACTCTTTTATTCCTATGGGGCGACCTCTACTATAGTTAGTATGACCATTCACATCAATTCTATCTCGGTAAGAAATACCACAAGATGAGAAATATGAAACTTCACAATCCGCACATACATTCTCACTGTGACTCTTACAAGATGAACGATACTAGAAAATATTAAATTTTTGACGGCCAGGGTAGTCAGAAAGTGGTCAGAAATTAAGGTAGTTCCGACTACTTTTCGACTGCTTGAAGGTAGTCAGAATATAGCTTGTCAGAAAAACATTTTCGACTACTATAGTTAGAAATTTTCGACTACTTTAGTCGAAAACGTAGTCAGATATTTAATAAATATTTATTTAATAATTATGAATATTTTGACTACTACAGTCGAAAATCTAATACATAATTATATAAAAATTATAAATATTCTGACTATAGTATTCAAAAATTTAATAAATAATTATTTAATAATGTTAATAATTCCGACTCCTGTAGTTGAAAATTAATAAATAATTATTTAATAATTATAATTATTCCGACTACTGTAGTCGGACAATTAATAAATAAATATTTAAGAATTATAATTATTCCGACTACTGCAGTCAAAAAATTAATAAATAAATATTTAATAATTATAATTATTTTGACTACTGTAGTCGAAAATTTAATAAATAATTATTTAATAATTATAATTATTCCGACAGTGTAGTCGAAGATTTAATAAAACATTAATTAATAATTATTATTATTCCGACCACTGTAGTTGGAAAATTAGTAAATAATTATTTAATAATTATTATTATTTAATAAATATTTATTTAATAATTATTATATTGCAGTAGCTTACACTGCCTTCAGATTATAAACGACATAACTAATGTATTTTTCACAACAGGATCAAAAATGACAAAAATTTATAAATACAACCACTTTAAACCATTCAAAACAAACATCAAATCAAATAGTTTAAATATCTAAATGTGACAACCAAAAACAAGAACAATAACTACATTCTAATTATCATTAGATTCATTATCTTCCTCATTATGAAATACTTGCGGCATGTGCTTCTTAACCAACTCCTTCAATTTATCAAATTTAGCAAACTTAGCATCATTAGCTGCACATTTCTGCATCAATTCCATAATTTACTTTTTCATCGCTTCCATTTCTTCCATAGTTTGCAAAGTAGAAGAGGAACTGGGAAACAACAAAGGACTACTCAAGAATTGGAAATCCCTGTCTCGTAGGTTCTACCTTTCTTTGGACCACCTACCACAGTTGTCCACATATTATTCAGCTCTATAGGTAATGGTTGGAACATGGTACCATCCTTTGAAGTAGGTTGGGTTTGACACCACTCTTCTATGCTTTTTTGAAATTCTTCCTAAAAGAAAAATTATTTGTCAGTATGTAAACAAACAAAGTTGAGTAATAATAAAACAATGTATGTAAAAGTTATTATCTTACATATGCATTCTTATCATGCGTTTTGACCCAAACTCTTCTTGTACCGTCCTTGTTTTTCCTCTTATGCATCTCTTCGTAGACATCATTAAAAGGGCGCTCTTTTTCCCCATTTTCATATTCCTACAAAATATTAAAAAAAGAGATAATGCAAGTATGAAGACAAGTTCGAGAGTTCATGAATATAACATAAACAAATATGAAATATAAATGATAGTCAAATTATGGAAAAACATATATTATAGGCTACGCATTTTATGCAATCCTTAGATGAAATTAGGCCCTGTTTGAAATATGTTCTAGCTGTAGTACTAGCACAATGTAGTACGGTGATCGTGATCTTCTGGGGAAATGGTTGGGTTATATCCATCTCAATCAATACTCGAGTAAATCAATTGTTACCCAAAGTTGGACTTCAGCTTTAACGAGACAATGCCGAAAAATTTAAGCAATAATCAAAACAAACATTAGATTTAAACTAACAATACAAAACAATAGATATACATTTCAGATTTCCAGTTCCATTTCAAGATACAACTTTTACTGTCTTGTTTATCCTCGCCCAAATTTTAGAGTATGATGCATAAATTAATGGTGGTCCTACTTTGTTGTTGTTCCTTGGGGCCATACCCGTCTTGTATTTGAAATGTCAAGATTATCTCAGTGGCCTTCCAAGTTGAGTCAGAGTTCAATAAAGAATTACTCTTCCCTAATCCCATGCTAGCTTGTGCTTTCTTTTGGCCCTGTTGCTAGTATGTCAGATTAGTAATGCCACCACTACTGCTTTCCAGGCAACCAAATTTTTATTTACTTTTTCTTTTTGTTCCAACTTAATTTTTGTCATTCTCTATCTATGAAGAAACATTGATTACATAGGTTATGAGAACATATCTATTGGCACCTACAATGTAGCCCTGAATGATAACTATTGGCACCTACAAGCACGGAAAAAGGAGAACTTAAGGATAATTAAGATTGAGAAAGAAAGAAAGATTTGTCAGGGCTAGCAAGGGTACCAAACCTGCAGGACTCTATTGATTTATAACAGTTGAAATGGTTGGCCAGACTCTAGGCTTCTTACAGCCATCCCTTAGTTAGGGAGTTTAATTCTTTCTATGCCTCCTCTGTATATCTATTTACACCTAGGGAGAGTAAGGTCATAGAGTATGTTAAGTATAGAAGATAGAGGTTGGATACAGCAAATGGATCTTTCTAAAACCATCAGGCAGTTTGATACAAGATCAAGTTCACAACAAAAGAAACAAGCAACAACAAGAGCAACAAGATGTCAACAATGCTAGTGAATTGAAATAGTCCACACATAGCTTCACTAGACTTCAAGATGAACAACACCAAGAGAAACAAGATATCAACAATGCTAGTGAATTGAAATAGGCCACACATGGCTTCACTAGACTTCAAGATGAATAACAACAAGAGCAAGAAGATGTCAACAATGCTAGTGAATCAAAATAGGCCACACACGACTTCAACAGACTTCAATATGAACAACAACAAGAAGATAACAATAATAGTGAATCAAAAGATCCCCACACGGCTTCACTATGTCATGATTTAGAACATTTAACTAAACCGAACAAATCAAAAGTTTAAGCTAATATTATCAGTCTTCATCGTTGGGTAGCGAAACTCATGGAACCTCCAGTGTGCAATGAGCCACATGTTTGAGACGTTCTATTTGCCTTTGCCCATTCCCTCTTTGCCCTATATTCAGAAGTATCCCATTTTTCAAAGAACTAAACCCACACATTAGTATTCAGCCAACCAGGTTTTTCCAAGTTCCCCCGGGCCTCATACAAGTGTTCTTTGATCCGTTGAGCTGCTTTGAACTTGAAAATGTATTGTATTTCATTATCAAGACAAGAATTCCAAGCACACTTTGTCTGCAAAATAGTTTAATAGTTGTAAATTCATCATAGATAGCACACTGAAATGGTAAATTCTTTGATTTTGACTATACCACAAACTAATTCCACATAAGCACTCTGATATCGAGTCGAATCTCTTTCCAACTACCCCACGGCTTCATGGAAAATGGTTTAATTACTTCTATAACCATATGTCTGCCGCTATATGTGGGAATGAACCTGCAATAAAATTATATTAAATTATATTGACCTGCGGGAAGATTATCAGGTCCTTTCTTACCTTTCTTACGCTGTCCATTACCATTAACCACCTACAAAAAAAACCACAAAATGGAGTTAGTTTGTGTTATGTTGTATATAAGGCTGTGGTATAGAAACAGGAATGATTAAGGTTTGTCTATTCAACTTCTACTAAAAAACAAATGGTAGGGTTGGATCCCACTGTAGTGATATATTACAGATATAGAAAAAGTCTAGCACAAATAATTGTTTCAAGTAATTCATTTTCACCCTGTATAGAAGGAGGAAGCAGTCTGATTCCATATGATGTAGATAGAACAAGCATACAGATAACTTAGAATGCACTGATCTTTCATACAATGGATGACTAGCTTCCTTTAATTGTTCATAAAAGTGCTTAGCCTCATCATTTAGTTCATTTTGAGCGCCTGAGTGTGTCCCAAAAGCATCCCTGACCATCTCACTATATCGTAAACTTTCAATATTATTCTCTCTTATTAGACTTTCAACATAATTTTGAAAAGAAAAAATTATTAGCAGCACTACTCTCTCCATGAGCTGTCCACATAATATAATTCAACATAAAACCCTTCCTATAAAGATGTAATGTAACAACTTCTGGACTCAATAACCTTCAACACTTGCAATTCCAACAAGGACACCTAACCATCCCTTCAGTAAGAAAATCATTAAGTGTCATTGCTTTAGCAATAAATCCAGCTACCCCATATTTATATTCATCCCTCAACCCCGCACGGTTAGGATAAAGTCTATTATACATCCATGTACGATCTTCATTTTCCATCTACACAAGAACAACAACAATAATAATAGATAAGAGAAATAAAAACAAGAGAAACAAAATAATAACAGGTTTGTTTAGAGATGCTACTACGCAGTGGACACAAGAAGAAAACCAAGAGATTCAATACAACAGAGTAAAGTAGCCAGCAATGAACCTTTAGTCTGTGTCTTTACAATGATATCATTACAATTGGTTCAACACCATCATGCGATGGATGAGGAAATATTGGATGTAACAAAATGAAAGCAACCTACGAATACACCTATGTCCAAAGTTTATTAATATCTCATAATATGTCCAAACAAAAGAAAAACACTCATCTAGTATTTGCCTACTGTATATGCCTAATATTGTCAAAAGGTCAAAATAACCTTTAACACCATTTTCTTTAAATTAACCTATTTATTCAAACAATCAAGCATAATCAGAATTGATAGGCATATGCACAGACCTTAGGTGTGATATCTGAAGTAATATGCTCATTCCTGGAAACATACGGAGAAACTTTATTTTCTTTTGTTCTGCCTATATTCAAACCCCTTTAAGCTTGTTATGCATCACATAACCAGTAAAACTAAAGACAACCAGAAAGATATGGATAAAATAGATAAACTTTCGAGTTCTACATTTCTGGACCTATTGATTTGAAAGGGAGTAATGGAATGCAAAGCCAAATAGGGAACAAGTCATAAAACAAATAACTAGCAGTAGAATCTCACAAACCTGTTGATAAGAAAGGGGATGAATAACTGCACACTGACTTCCAAGCAACAGTCAGGAGTAATGGAATGAAAACCCTAGACCTGAAGGAAGCACAAGCAGGTGAGTCATATAGACAGCTCGATGACAGCTCGATATTGATGGTAATGGTATTCTTTTTGTCACGGATACTGATAAGGTTACATGAAAAAAGCAGGAAAATCCCCTTTTTAAACTAGAGGAAGTACTAATTCCCACATATTCATATCTAATAGTAGAGGCCAAATTTTATATTCAAAAATTAAAGTCGTATTCAGTGATTAATATGCATTGATTTGTACAATAGCTTGCATAGTGATATAACAAGAAACTATAGAAACATCAAATAAATAATACCAATAGGTTTGAATCAAAAAAATTATCAGTTTATCATCTATGTGTATAACCGACTATATACTTTAAACGTAGAAATCATCTATCTCTAGCATGGATTTAAACGTAGAAAGCATAATGCTAGTTACTATGTTACCTTTCTGATCAAGTTTTTTTGGAACCCCAAAATTTTAGTACCTAAAACCCCAACAGGATCACCAAAAAGTAAATCAACATGCTGAATGTAAAAATGCTAAACAAAAAAAAATAGGTAGCTGAAAGCAGTGAAAAACAGCAGCAAAAGCACGAAAAATCAGCTTCAAAGGAAGGGTAAAAAGGTGGCTCAACATGACACAACAATGCCTAATAATCATCAAAGTAATCATGCAAGTCCATCACTTGAAAACCAAGGGCAGGAGCAATGGAAAATGCAACACCGAAGAGGTAAAAAGAATAACCAATAACATCAACCACAACAGCAATAACAACAAAAAGTGTATAAACAAAAAGCTCTATAGCCGCCTCAATATGCCAAAAAAAATCAGTTCGATATGCTTGAGAAGCCCTAAATCCTAGGTATTGACTTGAATGAAATCCAACCCTCTAACCCCACTGGTACTGCTGAATCTGATGGCTTAAAGAGTGGGAAGGAATTGGTGAACTCTTGTCAAACCCTCCTATTTCTGATGATGATGTAGAGGGAAGGAAAGGGTATCATGTGGAAGTGTTCGAAAAAAAGGAAGGGGTCAACCATCATGCTTCTAATGAAGTGGTTACAGGTGCTGAAAATTTGCAGCCACCAGTAACTACTACTGCTGAAGCTAATAACTTGACCCAGGAAAAGAATGATAAGTTGGTTGCTTCTTCTTCTTCGATTGTAAAGTTGGACTCTACCACTAAAAATAAAAAGGAAGAAATTCAACAAAAAAAATCAACAAGAAAAAAAATAAGCAGAGAAGAAAGACAGGGCAATGAAAAAACAAAAAAAGTTCAAAGGGCAGAAAAAGTTTGATTTGCTTGTAGAACAATATGATGAACTTTTTACTGAATTGCCAAAGTCTACTAGTAAGCCACCAAGTTCAAAGGATGTTTGTAGGAGAACAAGGTGGCTCTACTAGTAGAAGAAGGTGAACAATATCAGGACCACTTTTCGGAATCGCCAAAGTCCACTAGTAAGCCATCTAGTTCAAAGAAAGTTAGTACTGAGAACAAGATGGCTTATCAAATGGATGATGATGAATATCAGGTGGTACATTCAGAGGATGAAGAAGATGAATATCAGGTGATTCACTCGGAAGATGAAGAAGATCTTGACAACCTTTCGATAGAAGAGAAGTGTCAAGAACTTCTCGAATCTATTCATCTTACAGGTAATACAGATTTTCATCAGGAAAGGCAAGAAGTGTGTTGGGACTGTCATCGAGAGGTTTTCACCATATAAAAGGCTTCAACTACAAAGCAGCGATCAGTGCAAACAGGCCTCTTACAAGGTCACATAGCAGTCGAGGTAGATGAAGCATATCACATCATACTTAGATTTTATTTCATATTATATCATGGAATTAAGCTACTAGGACATATGTTAGGTAGCTTAATTCCACCACTATGTATCGCGTTGTATCATTTTGGAGGTAGCCATTTTATCCTTAATGAGAAAGGGAACATACATATGCAGAAACACATATATATATGCAGCTTATTTCCTTGAATCTTCGATACAAGTAGATCAAGATTTACAAAAACAAACCCCAAAACAACAATCTTACAGAAATGCAGGTCACTATATACATTAATACACTAAAAAATACCCAAAACTATAAGTAAATTTCTTGCAAGTCCGTCCACTTTTTACCCCGAATCAGTGAAATTGACCGTCGCCGTTACCACTTTTTACTAGAGATGTAGCCTTCACGAACAATTTTTGACAGAGACGCGCAGAGAGAAGAGATTCGAGAGAGAGAGAACTGCATTCCCGAACTTAGAGAGAGAAGAAGTGAGAGAGTGAATTGGGAAAGCTGTGTGTTTAGTGTCTATTAAATGTGAATTTTCAACTATTTCAGTCGGGTAGAAAATTAATATGTTTAATTATTTAATTTTTTGACTACTTCAGTCCGTTAGATATTTAATGTAATTAAATTATAAATTTAAATCAATTATTATAAGATTTCTGACTACAATAGTCGAAAATATATATTTAATTATTTAATTTATATTTTTGACTACTATAGTAGAAACAATTTTATTATATTAAATTATTTAATATTTTCGACTACAGTGGTCTAAAATATATATTTAATAATTTTTTTAAATAATTATTTAATTTCGTATAAGGGTCTAATTATATATTAAGTAATATATTTATTTAATTATTTTTATTTCTGACTATAGTAGTTGGAAATACATATTTAATTATTTATTTAAATAATTATTTAATTTCCATGTAAAGGTCCGATTCTATATATACTAATATATTCATTTAATTATTTTTATTTTCAACTATAACAGTCAAAAATATATATTATAATTTATTTTACTTATTTTTAAAATTCCATTTAAGGGACTGATTATACATTTAGTAATAATTTTTTTAATTATTTACATTTACCACTACCGTGGTTGGATATATATTTTATTATTTATTAATTTTATTTAGTTATTACTATTTTTGACTACAGTAGTCGAAAATATATATTCAATAATTTATTAAAATGATTATTTAATTTTCGTAGAAGGGACCTGATTATATATTTAGTATTATATTTTTTTAATTATTTATATTTCCAATTACCGTAGTCGGAATATATATTTTATAATTTATTTAAATAAATAATATATTTAATTATTTATATTTCTGACCACTGTAGTCGAAATATATATTTTTCGAAATTTGCCGCCAAATATTCTGACAATTTTTGTCAGAAATAGTATTGAATTTTTTTTTTGTAAAAAATCAAAATAAGAAAATAAGATTTCCGACTACTATGTTCAGTCGAAAATTTTCATCGAGAAATAGCGAATTTCTGGTAGTGGCATAAGAGAATGGGTTATACCTAATATCTCCTCAATGCTCAAAGTGGAAGTCTAATACTCTTCGCATGCCTCATCTTCCTTATAAGAACAATCACATAGCTTTTCATTATCTCCATATTCTCCATAAGAACAAGGGTCATCATTCATCTCACATTCTCCTTTAGAATAGTAGCCCTCACTTTCACACTAATCTTGATCATGGCTATATTCATAGCCTCCATAATTTCCATCTTCATCATAGCCATAACTTTTTTTACCACAATCATAGTCTCATATGTCATAGTAATAATTATCCCAGGCTACAAAAGAGATACTTCCTTATTACTCCGTGTACCTACAAAATAAACAAATAAAATTAGTGGTAAAAGATCCTCACTAATACTCGTAAGAATCTCACCTTTGTAGCCCTCATAATTTGAGTGACAAATGTTAAAAGTTGCTTATAGTCCAGTGGTTCAAAGGTGTCAATCTCTACTTGTGACTAGAGAAAATTCTTGTTTGAATAACTCAAACAAAATACGTAAGGACTTGAATCAAGAAGGTTCAAAGAAAATAAAATAGAAAAGCACACAAGAGCGGACAATAAGGGAATCGGTCTCAAGAACTAATTAATCAACTAATAGATCAATTATTAGTGTTAATTAGTGTTTAAGAATCAAAAACTAAAGTTACGAATCAAGAGATAAAGTTAGATTGATCGAGCCTTGCAAAACGTGAGTTGGAAGGCTTCATATATGCTTGTAACAAACTATAAAAGATCGGGAGTATACCCAACTATAAGACCCCGCAAAATCCTAAACTTGATTCTGTCCTGTAAAAGCTAGTAAGGGGTCCCAGACTTAGAAAAAAATTCAGCTAAGTGTTCATACTTAGAGTTATTTTATCCTTCGTAAGTTGGCGATCCTTTTTTATAACCCTTATAACCTTTAAATATAGATTTTTAGGTTAATTCATGATCAGGAATGTTAGTAGGTGTTCTCAAACAAGTTTTAGATTTTTCAAACTTTGTTTGAGGCACGTTTGGAAGTCCAAACCAGTGGATCAATGCGATCTCGATACGCTGCATCGCCCATCGCATTGATGAATATTTTTTCTCTAGCTCACAGTGCAAATTCTAGTGAGCCGATGCGGACTCCGTGCGACGTGTTGGCTATCGCGTCGATGCCAATGACATGGCACGTCGTCTGAGCATCACTAAATTAGTTTTCAGTCATTAAAAAGCCACATACTCATGGGTAATTGGGTCTTTTCCCACCTTATGTCATCCTCCAAAACATGAGATTAAGCCCCTTTAGAGGCAAAATCTATTCATCTTTCTTAAAATTTCTCAAGAAGCAAACCCTAGGACCTCCAATTCAAGATCCAGCCTTCAAGAACACTCCATCATTCTTTGCAAATTTGAATAGTAAGGTATGTGAAGTGTTCATCCAAGGGATTCTTTCCACCCTTGGAGTTCAAGAAATCTTTTTGAAATACAAGTTAATGGATTTAATGAATTTCATGATTTGATTTGAATGTGTTCATGACTATCATATTAATGGAGTTCTTAATCCATGATTAGTGCCAAGATTCATGTCATATTATTTATCATGTATATAGCATCATGTGAATTCATGCTAAAACCATCAAGTTGTGAATTTGATATTTGAACTCACATGTTGTTTGGTATTATGTGCCTATACTATGACCTCCAAGTGTTTAATGAAATGTACATGTGAGGTGAATAGTGAAGTTATATCATGTTAGCATGCATACCCCTTCATGTCATGCAAGTGTTTGTCAAAATGCCCCAATGAATGAATGGTGATCAAATAATTAGTTATCATATTTCAAGATTTTCCTATGTCTTGGAATTTTATGTTCTCGAATCCTGGGGGTATCTAATACCCAAAAATTTAGCTCTATACCTAGAGTTAGTGTTAGTTACAGAATAGTATCAGTCATATCATGATCATTGGTTCAGTAATCAATTTCGAACTCAATCAATAACTAGTTCAGAAGTCAATTAGAAATCAGTTCAAAACACAGCGAACTCAGTTTAGTTCAGTCAGTTAATATAGTTAGTAATGATTCAGTCTATCCTAGAATAGTTTAGAAATCATTCCAGTGTCTATTCAGTTAGGAATAGGATTCAGCACCGAGTGAACCTAAGGATGGGAACTTACCTGCCAGTAGAGGGTGTGATCCTTAGAAGTAGTCCTTGTGTTCCAGAACTACGTAGCCAGCGTAGGTTGAGACAACAACTTGGCAGTTGAGGGTTGATGAGGTGTTTTAATCTGCCAGTTGAGGTTACCACCATTCTCATTCTGAGCGCCTACCAGACGAGGGTGACTCAACTTGTCTTTATCCGTGGCACGATACTAACACCCTTCCAACTGGGGTTATAGGTTAGACCCTAATAAGATTAGAGAGGGGTATGTTGGTTAGATAATTACCTCCCACTGTCTCAGTATAGAACTCAGTTCAGTTCTATAGAAATAAGGACTGTCAGACACAGTCACTCAATTCAATACGGAACTCAGAATAATTCCATAGAATTAGGACTGCCAGACACAATCACTTAGTTAATAGTAAAATAGTATCACTAAACTCAGATATCCATAAGTCAGTAATTCAGAACGCAATATCCAGTGTTACCATGACCTCAGTTATAGTTTACGTAGTTTATGGTTGTACTCTCATTCAGTTATACTCATGTTATACAGTCAGTATTGTTCATGCATATGAACCCATGTATATCAACCTACCTCACTTAGCATACCAGTACATTCAATGTACTGACATATACTTTTCTTTTGCGCTATGATGTCTTATATCATAGGTTCAGACGCACGAGCTCCTGACCATAATTAGTGGCCCAGACCTTTCAGCAACAGATTAGTGGTGAGTCCTCATAGTTTGAGGACATGATTATTAATTTAGTATCTCAATTTATTTCAGTAGTCGGAGTTAGTTAGGGACTTATCCCATTAACTCTTTTTTCAGACAATAGAGGTTTTTTTAGAATAGAGTAATTACAGATAAATATTTAGTTTGGGTATTGATGTACCTTACTCAGTATTTATTTACAGTTTTGAACCTTATGGAAAATTTCTTTCTAATTCTGCATAGTTATAGTATTATTACTCAGTTATTGCAGTAGGTACCAGTCATAGGTTAGCTTATGGTCCCTCGAGATTATGAGCACCGTGTAGCATCCGGGGTATAGAATCAAGGCACTAAAAACTTGGTATCAGAGCCTAAGGTTTAACAGAGTCCTAGGAAGTTTGAAAGCTGTATCTATTAGAGTCTTAGGCATGGGTGTGTAGCGTTCCACATTTATGGACAGGAGGCTATTAGTTGTTTTAGGAAAAGTTTCCCTTCTTTCAGTAATCATGTCGTGTGGGTGAGCACAAGCTCAAGTTGAACTCTCTGTCTAATCCAAGTTTCTCTTCTGTTTATAGAATATGCCTCTAAATAGGACTAAGGAAAGAGGAATGGGAGACCATCCAACACCTCATCCCATCCGGCCAGATCCCCTAGATGAATATGTCTCCCACGCTGAATTTAGAGCAACTTTAACCACCCTAGCTCATTCTATCGTACCCCAGAATAAACACCCAGATGCCATTCCAGCCAACCCAGTAGCCAATACTATTGTATCCAGGATTTTGGAATTCACCCGAAAGAACCCTCCATCTTTTACTAGCTCTAAGTCAGATGAGGACCCCCAGGAATTTCTTGATCAGGTGCAGAAAGTTACAAATATTATGGGGTGACTGCTATTGAGAGTGTTGAGTTGGCCACATACCAGTTGCAAGATGTGACACACTCATGGTTTAAATAGTGGAACGCAGAAAGGGCCGCAGATGTAGGGCCCATAGAGTGGGAGAAGTTTGCCACTGCTTTTTTGGATAGGTTCTTCCCGTTGGAGTTAAGGAAAGCAAAGGTTCTATTATTTATTAATCTGAAGTAGGGCAGCATAATAGTATGACAGCATGTAGTGGCAGATAGCAGGTCCAGGATGAGTAAATTTAGGTCTGGGTTTCTAGCAGTGTGGTCAAGGAGTATAGAAAAGCAATGTTGATTAAGGAGATGGACATATCCAGACTCATGGTCCATGCTCAGTAGATAGAGGAGGCTAAGAATAAGGAGAAGGAGAGGGAGAACAAGAGAGCAAGAACAGGCAGTTTCAACTTTACTCGGCCTAAGTCAGAGGTAGGAATCGTTCTCAGTTATTCCTAAAATGCTCAGTTCCAACTCCATTCTCATTAAGTTCTCTGGTGCTAAAATTCAATGACGGCAACAGAGATAGGGCGCCAGGACCTAAGCCTCAGGGTAGTGTCAACAATGCCTGAACCAATCTCCTTTGCCAGAAATATAGCAGAAACCACTAGGGTATCTATAGGGCTGGCAGTGATGTGTGTTTTGGGTATGGTAAGCCAGGTCACAGAGTTTGAGATTATCCCCAGTTAGGTTTCCAGGGTCAGCATAACTGTTCCTCAGCTTATTTCAGTCTCCCAAATCAGCAGGGTACCACTTCTAGTGCCACCAGTGGGCAACGCCCAAATAGACTCTATGCCCTTCAGTCCCGACAGGATCAGAAAAGTTCTCCTGATATGGTCACTGGTACGTTATAGGTTTATCATTTACATATTTATTTTTTTCTTGATTCGGGAGCTTCTTTGTCCTTTGTTACTCCCTATATAGCTATTGACTTCAGAGTTACTCATGAAATTCTAGCAGATCCTTTCTCAATATCTACCCCAGTAGGTAAATATATCATAGCTCGGTGGGTATACAGGAACTACCCGATTATAGTATCTCAGAAAGTCACTTCAGCAGACTTAGTTGAATTAGAGATGATCGATTTTGATGTTATTCTCAACATGGATTGGCTTCATTTCTACTATGCCTCGGTTGACTGCAGAAACAAAATTATCCATTTTAGTTTTTGAATGAGCCCATCCTAGAGTGGAGAGGTAGTACTTCAACACTTAGAGGTCAGCTTGTTTCCTACCTTAGGGTAAGGAAAATAATATCTAAGGGATATGTCTACCATCTCATTCGAATCTAGGACTCTAGATCATAAACCACTACTCTTGAGTCAGTATCAGTAGTATATGAATTCATAGATGGATTTCTCGAAAATCTTCTCAGAGTTTCTCCCGAAAGGGAAATCAACTTTGGAATAGACCTTCTTCTAGATATTCAGCCTATATTTATTTTACCATATATAATGGCTGTAGTAAAACTAAAAAAAATTAAAAGAACAACTAAAAGATCTCCTAGATAAGGGATTCATCAGACCTAGTATGTCCCTGTGGGGTGCACCAGTTCTATTCGTGCGTAAGAAATATGATTCTCTCAGAACGTGTATAGACTAATGTCAGCTAAATAAAGTCACGGTCAAGAACAAGTATCCACTTACCATAATTGATGACTTGTTTGACCAACTTTGGGGTGCCAGTTACTTTTCTAATATAGAACTCAGATCAGGCTATCATCTGCTCAGAGTTAAAGAATGTGACATTCCAAAAATAGCTTTTAGAACTCGGTATGGTCACTTTGAATTCTTAGTCATGTCATTTGGTCTTACTAATGTCCCAGCAGCTTTCATGGACTTGATGAACCGTGTGTTCAAGCAGTACTTAGACATGTTTGTCATAGTCTTCATAGATGACATCCTTGTCTACTTCCACAGTGAGAATAATCGTACAGACTATCTCATAATAGTATTACAGACTCTCAAAAACCATCAATTATTCGCCAAATTTAGTAAGTGCGAATTTTAGCTAAGGTCAGTAGCCTTCCTCGGCCATATTATTTTTGGTAATGGCATTAAAGTAAAAGACTGAAAAAGTGGGAAACTGGCCTAGACCTATCTCTCCATCAAATATTTAGAGTTTTTTGGGCTTGGCCAACTATTACCTACAGTTTGTTGAGAGAATTTTATCTATTGCATCCCCCATGTCCAGATAGACTCAGAAGAAAGTCAAGTTTCAGTGGTTAGATTCTTGCAAGAAGAGTTTTTAGAAGTTTAAGACTTGACTTACCTCAGCCTCTATTTTAACTCTACTAGATGGTTCAGACGACTTTGTTGTGTATTGTGATGATTTTAGAGTTGGTTTAGGGTGTGTTTGATGCAAAAAGGTATGGTCATAGCCTATACCTCTAGACAACTTAAGCCACATAAAAAGAACTATCCAACTTATGATCTTGAGTTAGCAGCAGTGGTATTTTCCATACAAATTTGGAGGCATTACTTGTATGGGGTGCATGTAGATGTGTTCAAAGATCACATAAGCCTTCAGTATGTGTTCTCTTAGAAGGATTTGAATTTTCATCAGAGGAGGTGGGAGAGCTATTGAAATATTATGACATGAGTGTGCTGTATTATCCAGGCCAGGCCAATGTAGTGGTTGATGTTCTTAGTAGGATATCTATGGGTAGTGTTGCTCACATGGATGATGGTAAGAAAAAGTTAGCTCAGGAAGCTCATCAGCTTGCCCAACTAGGTGTTCACTTAGTCGATTCAGCAGAAGGTAGTGTATGGGTGCAGAATAGTTTAGAATCATCCCTGGCTTCTGAAGTGAAAAAAAAGCAGGATAGGGATCCCAGTCTATCTAAGGTTAAAAAATTAGTCAGAGATCAGAAGGTAGAGGTTTTCTCCTAAGGGAGAGATGGTGTTCTATGTTGTCAGGGTTATCTATGTGTGCCAGGTGTAGATAACCTAAGACAACAAATTCTTACAAAAGTGCATGGTGTGCGTTACTCTATTTATCCAGGGGCCACTAAGATGTACCATGATTTGCGGGAGATATATTAGTGGAGTTGGATAAATTAAGACATTGCAAAGTTTGTAGCCAAGTGCTCAACATATGAGCAGGTTAAGATCAAGCATCAGAGGCCTAGTGGGGATAAGCAGGAGTTCAGTATCCCCACTTAGAAGTGGGAGAAAGTGAACATGGATTTTGTGATAGGTTTGCCTCGTACTCATCGTCAACACGATTCAATCTGGGTCATTGTAGACAAGATGACCAAATCAGCTCATTTCCTACCAGTCCATACCTCTTTTTCGGCCGAGGAGTATGCCAAACTCTATGTCAAAGAGTTGGTTAGATTGCATGGAGTTTTGTTATCTATTATCTCAGATAGAGGTACGCAGTTCACCTTTCATTTCTGGAAGGTGTTTCAGAATGGTCTTGGTACCCAAGTTCATCTCTGTATAGTCTTTCACCCTCAGATAGATGGTCAAGTAGAAAGGACTATTCAAACTTTAGAGGATATCCTGCGAGCGTGTGAGATAGACTTTAAAGGTAGTTGGGATGACCATTTGCCTTTGATTTAGTTCGCATATAACAATAACTATCATTCTAGCATTCAGATGGCTCCATTTGGGGAGCTCTATGGGAGGAGATATAGGTCTCCTATTGGTTGGTTTGAAGTGGGAGAGGCCACAGTGGTAGGGCCTGACTTGATGTTTGAAACCTTAGAAAAGGTTCAGTTGATCAGGGAAAGGCTTAAGACAGTTCAGAGCCAATAGAAATCATACACAGATATGAGGAGAAAGGATCTCAAGTTTAAGATTGGTGATTATATCTATTTCAAGATCTCTCCTATGAAAGGAGTTAAGAGGTTTGGCAAGAAAGGAAAGCTCAGTCCTTGATATATCAATCCTTATCAAATTCTCAGCCGTTTTAGAAAGGTTTAGCTTCAGTCCATTAAATGTTCCATGTCTCCTTGCTAAAAAAATGCATAGGTGACCCAAAAGTTATAGTCCCTGTAGGGGGTATAGACGTTCAGAACAACCTCTCTTATGAGGAGATTCCAGTCAAAATCCTTGACTGTCAGATTCACAGGCTGAGGAACAAAGAAATACCTCTAGTAAAAGTTCTTTGATGGAACCAGTCAGTTGTGGGAGCTACTTGGGAAGCAGAGGCAGATATGTATCCCAAATATCATCACCTCTTCTCCCAAACTCAGACTCATCCCAAGATAATAGTTTTTCCTTGAACTTACTTAGTTACATGCTCAGATTTTCCTTTCTAGACTTGGTACCATTTACCATTGCATATTCAGTTGTGTCTTCATGCATCAGTTATGTATGTTCAGCATAAGAAACTCTGCTTATTAGCAATCCCAGTCATGTATTCATGAATTATATTCAGCTATGTACCCATGCATCAGATGTGCATGTTCAGTATGATATTTTAGTTTATCAATAATTTCAGTCATGAAATCATTCTTCAGTTGTGCATGTCTCATATCT
>NW_025826215.1:505259-516072 GCF_002878395.1 Capsicum annuum | reverse complement strand
TTCTTTTTGTAAATATCCCATGATTTGTGGGCTACTAGAGATGCCTCATTAAAGGAGTATTTTCCCTTTTATATAGGTAGAATTTAGGGTTTAAAGTAGTGTATCCACAAAGTTAGATTTAGGATAAAATAGCCTTCAAGAATTCTAACAGAAATTGGATTCTTTTTGTAAAGTCCATAAATTTTCGATGTCTACAACCAGTACTACTTTAGTATGCACTGTTGTTTCCCTGGTTTTGAGTTATACCATTTTGCTGTTACTATATGCAATATGTATACACCAAAATTGAGAAAGTTACTTTTATAACTGAGAAATCCTTGAGAACCAATGGCATACTGTCTAAATTCGGTGGGTAATGTCTGCCCCACTACCCTTCTCCACTAAAATACCCAACTTTTTTGTACAGTAGGGCTCAAACAATTATACGGACTTTCATTGATACCAAAACTAATAAAGTTTTTTTCTATGACTGTGAAATCCTCGATCATAGTGGTGCACCATCCGAAACTCAGTGGATAGTCTACCAGCCCCTCCATCCTTCTCTACTTAAATATCAAACTTTTATATGCAGCATGGTGCGAACAACTGTAAGGACTTCACGTGACACCAAAATTTTATGTGTGTGTGTGAGTGAGTGAGAGAGATACTTATAACAAAGAATCATCAAGCGTTAATGGCATTCAGTTTTAAACTCATGGACAATGTATCCACCCCTCTACCCTTTTCCACTTTTGTATGTGTAAGGTTCGGACCCATGACGTCTGCCCTATGAGCCCAAAATTAAGGCATGTCATAGTTCATATAAATATATGTACACCTATTAACAAATTTTATGTATGATTTCATATATGGATTTTAAATTACTACAAATTTAGAATGCACTCTGGTGCAAGAAATACATCACAACAAACTCTTTGAAGCAAACATTTGGTTGTCAGAAAATATTTTCTAAAAGTGAGGAAAGTCATTTCACCCCTTTTGGTAGAAAATGTTTTCTTGATTGTCGACTATTGTGAGTTATAATACTTTCTACATAGTTGCCAAATCTGTAAATATTATTTCAAAAAATATAAAGATTTATCATGTACGAATTGACAATCGAAATCAAAGAGTTTTGACTCTAGCAACCTAAAAAGCTCCACATAAACTGAGACGGAGAGTTAAAAATTCATCACAACACTGTCTACATTGCTAGTAGTTTCATCAGCCTTTAACAAAAAGAAAAAATATTTTCTCCACTGTCTGACCCAACAACGAATAACATTTCCAAGGAAAATATTTTAAAAAAATTACATTCAAGAAATAGACTTCGTCATACCCCACACACCCTCGATCTCTTTTTTGTAAAGCATCTGTTTTTCAATGTGAAGATAAGAGTGGGTTTAAAATATTGAAATGATCAGTCCAGGGAGGTTAAAATGAAAAGAAAAATGGAGAAAACTAAGACCCGAATAATCAAGTATAGTAATAAAGGCATTTTCATAATTGAGAAATCTGAAAGTTAATCGGCACATCACCTGAAATGATGGGGAAGTAACCTCAAGTTTGTCCTTCTACCAGTAGGATTCTTTGAAATGATGCTCTAAGTTTGACTTGAAGTTTTTGTCATCCCACTCCAATTGGCTCCACCATTCTGCTCTTTCTTTTATTACTTTGATGTTGTTGGAGGTTTGAATAGAGAGAGAAAACTTTCTTATTTTATTGCAATTGATCATCTTAAGTTCCTCTAGGTGTTCCATATACTCGTTGGCTCCCCCAACATTCCTAATATTGGTATGTTGATAAAAACTAAGTTGCGAACTCTTAGAATTTCTGAGTTGACAAGTGTCATCTGACTTAAGCTGCATTGCACAAACAACTCTACCAGCTCATTACAACCAGTAACTGTAATTTCTTCCAAGAGCCTGGGTATAGAAAAAGCTCAACCAACATCAAAAAGACATGTTAATCTTTCACAAAAGTTTATATCTAATTAGCGTAATTTAAAAAATCTTAGACCTAGAAGTTGACCGAAATCAAAGAGCCTCTTTAAATTATCTACACTATTGAAGCTGAGATGTTCCAGATTTGGTAAACGGTCAAACTGTCCACTTCTTTTTTCGTTGGTCCGAAAAAGGCTGGGAGTCTAAAAAAGAAAAGTCTATACAATTTAGTGTCATAGCCTTTAAAAAAGGCTAGGAGGCTAAGAAAAGTCTATACAATAAAAACTTACAATTCTAATAATTTTACGTAAATATCTTGTCTTCTTCCATTGGTATCTTCTCGTTGTCGTATCTATTGCTCCTTATCTTATCTTTCCAGCTGGCATGTTCATCTTCTTGATTTTTATTCTAGGTGTACTTCTGGAATAATGTTATCTTCTCCATTACATCTTGAACATTGATGATCTAGATATTTGTGTCCAATTATTTTACAATATCTTGTCAGTAATCCATCTGAAATAAATCCTTTTTAATTGCTCTTGCGGTAGATTGTTTTTCTGGGTTAAGTAATGTCATTAGCTAACTCAGCAGTGTGCAGAAGTTATGTCGATTGGAAGACATTAAAGTTCCAGAGCTAGAAGGAGACGATGGGACACTCCATAAAACCCATAACATTTATCAATCTACTTCTGCAGGTACAAGCAAAGGAGTTAGTCGGCAAAGATACCAGAACATGAATATGAATAAAATATTCGAGAAACCATTTATACCAAAAACCCTTGTTCATACCCCCACAAATCACCACATACCGAGATAGCCTGAACCAAGATAAAAAAGTTTACAACTATACAGCCCAAAAATACATAGAAAATATCTATAGAGTACAAACTTTTCTAAACTTTAACCCCAGAGCTACAAATATCAAAGAACCAAACACAAACTATATAACCCAAAAATTACAACTGGTTTTATTTCGTCGTATAATATCTCTGCTGGTGCAGTATAACACTTTATGTAAAATAGATTTCCTTTTGTTATCCTTTTGTAGGTGGTGAATATCTTATGTAATTCTTCCATAGCTGTTAGTTCTTCTCCGTCTTGGGTGTATATGGTGTTTAATAATCCATAGTCAAAACAAGTTTTTACTAGGCTTGGGTTGGTTTTGGGTAGTGCTATTAGCTTGTTATATCCTTGTAATTTTTAGGTTATACAGTTTGTGTTTGGTTCTTTGATATTTGTAGCTCTGGGGTTAAGGTTTAGAAAAGTTTGTACTCTATAGATATTTTCTATGTATTTTTGGGTTGTATAGTTGTAAACTTTTTTATCTTGGTTCAGGCTATCTGGGTATGTGGTGATTTGTGGGGGTATGAACATGGGGTCTTTTTGTGTTTTTGGTATAAATGGTTTCTCAAATATTTTATTCATATTTATGTTCTGGTAACTTTGCTGACTAACTCCTTTGCTTGTACCTGCAGAAGTACATTGATAAATGTTATGGGTTTTATGGAGTGTCCCATCGTCTCCTTCTAGCTCTGGAACTTTAATGTCTTCCGATCGACATAGCTCTGCACACTGCTGAGTTAGCTGATTTGTAGCTATAGACTTCAGTTTATCTTCATTAGTCTTTAGCTTTTCTATCTCATTACTCATACTGTCCACTTTCATTGAAAGCGTAGTTAGGGTGTTGAGTATTTTTTCTAGAGTATCTTCTTCTATTATTTCAGTTTGTGTAGCTTTGTCTTGATATGTAATCTGCAATAACATTTTTGTTAGTACTGATTACTTCAATTATAAATGTGAAATTTAATATATTCAAGACTAATCTCCGAATCTCTTTTGTTGTAACTGAATTTTGTATTTTCTTTCTCTCATATCTAACATAATTAAACATATATAGATTCTCTCATATCTAACATATATCTCACTGCTTTACTTTTTAAATTACTGGTCTCTGATACCATTTTGTAGGGGGTGCGGATATAGGCGGATAACTAACTTATGAAATAAATTTAGTATATATAGAATGAATCTATTTTTCTTTGTGCGTGGATATTTCTTAAATTTTGTTTCAATATTTTTTAATGATTTATTCTTTTCGTAAGATGTACTCATTAATTTGTTTGGTTTATTATTTTATCCTGTAGTAATTGCAGAGTTACAAATTTCTGTACAATAATTTATCCTAACTGTACTGTAATGTATATCTAATTCTAGATTTTCTATGTTATTTATTATCTTGTGTTGTTCTTCTCGTAGTGAGTTTTTTAAATTATATAAACTATCACATGTACTTTTTTCTAAATTTTCTAAGGTTTCTTCTATCCATATTAATTTTTCTTTTAGATTTTCCATTATTTTTCTAATTCGGTTTCTATAATTAATTTCTTTATTTAGATTATCTTGATTTTCTCTAGTTTTTCTAATATATTCTAACATTCCTTAATCTGAATAATATCCTTCTGGTTAAATTTCTTGGTATAACTGTTCTATCCAATTTATGGTTTCAATTTCATAGTCTATTACTTTTTCTAATATTATTTTCTTAATGTCTATAATTTCTATATCTTTAAGTATATACAAGATTAAAACTTTAAGATAATCTAGATGATCTATCTTTTAAAATTGATTTTATTATAATATTTTGTAGTTGTTTGTTTTAGCCTTAGTAGTTCTTGCATATTTTTATTAAGAAATTCTATATATTTTATATCTTTATTTTCCAAGTATATGTCTATATTTATTTTCATCTGTTTTTCTAGTAACTGTATGTTTCTCATATCTTTTTCTAAAAATTCTATGTAATTTATCATGGTAAGTATTTGTAAGAGTAGTTAGGTAGGTATGGTATATAATTTACTCTAGTCATGTAATATTTATCAAATGCTTTTTCTAATATGATTTTTCTTATATCTACTACTTTTATATCTTTAAGTGCATACAAAATAAGTATTTTAAATTTATCTACCATCACATCAGATAAATAATTATTAATTTTCATAAAATTGCTTTTTTCAAAATATTCCCTTCAACCATGTACATTACAAAATATGGTCATCTTAGATTACTATATACTAGATTATTCTTAAATAACATGTTCTTCGGTCACTATTAGCATGGTAATTTGGATGCTTTTTCCCTTAAACAGTCAATTTGGATATAGTAATTTGGATCATGCTTGTAGTACAAGTAAGAAACAAAAGAAAAGGCTTATAGTAATTTGGATCATGCTTGTACTATGCTTGTAGTATAGTAATTTGGATCATGCTTGGATATGGTAATTTGGATCACTATTAGCATGGTAATTTGGATACTTTTGATCATGCTTGTAGTACAAGTAAGAAACAAAAGAAAAAGCAAAAAAAGCCTACAAAAGTTTTGTGATACTTTCCATTAAACCCAAGATTACAAAGATTATTTATGTGCTCTAAAATAACAGAGCATATGAGATGTCATGCAGAGAATAATAACAAAGATGGAATCTTAAGGCACCCTCGAGATAGTGAAGCATGGAAAAGGCTTGATACAAATTATCCTGAATTTGCTTCTGATCCTCAAAATTTTCGATTAGGACTAGCTAGTAATGGTTTCAATCCTTTTGGATCGATGAGTACTAACTACAATATTTGGCTAGTGGTTTTGTTTTCATGCAATCTTTCTCCTTGGTTGTGTATGAAGCAGTCAAATTTTATCCTCTTAATGATCATTCCAGGTCCACATACAGTAGGGAATAACATAGATGTATATCTATAACCACTTATTAAGAAGTTGAATGAGTTGTGGAGTGAAGGTGTGGATACTTTTGATTCATCAAAGAATGAAATGTTCAAAATGCGAGCAATACTTATGTGGACAGTTAGCAATTTTCCTGGACTTGATATCTTATCTAGTTAGAACACGCATACTAGTCTTTGAAGTGTGAGCAGATGCTAACACATTAGAGGTTTTTAACTGAAAATAATAATAAAGTCTTAAGCAACTTTTGTCGTTTTTGATCATTTTATCTTTGATTTTGCAGTAGAAGACAAGATATAAGAGAACCAACAAGGGTGGAAGCAAAAAAGTTGAAATCTGAAGCAAATAGAAGAGAAGTGTGGTTGACGACATTCCTGATAAGTTGTCAGCACTCTGATAAGTTATCAACTTCATCGTCAGCCTTAGACAGAGATTGGTTTTTGGTTGGAATTCATGACTACATTCCTGATAAGTCATCAGCTCTTTGATAAGTTATCAGAGACACTGTCAACCTTAGACAGATAATGGACATCAGTAGAAAGTTGTGACTACATTTCTTGATAAGTCATCAAAGAGTTGATATGTCGTCAGGTTTTATTGTCAACCTTAAGTAGGAAGTGGAAAAACTGAAGAAGGAGCTGACAACATTTACGATAAGTTATCAGACTCCTGATAAGGTGTCACGAATGTCGTCACTTAATCTGAGAAATTGCTGAACTCTGTGATTTTGTTTCCATAATTAGGGTGAACTATTTAAAGCATAGTTTAGGGTTTTATAAAGAGTTCTGAACCTGTTTTGGGACACACGTATTTTGTTATTTTTCTCTCTAGTTTCTTGGCTTGAAAAATAATTAACTTTGAAGAGATTTTCATCAATATTTGGGGATTTCTATTGTGATCTAATTTGAGAATCACTAGTTACTATTCATCTTGTGGTAAGTTCATCTTTCAAATTATGAATACATCTAGTTGTTTCGCTTATTACATTATGAGTGGCTAAATCTCTTTAACCCAAATTATGGGATCTATGGGTTAAATCTTGGTAAGATGCTATGTTTTTAAGATTCTAAAGGTAATAGGACTCCTTGATAATTCTGAGATTTTAATTATTATTTATTGGTTGCAAATGATAGATAACACCTGCTTTGATTTGCTTGAGATAAGAAATCAAATATAGTAGGAAGTGAATTATTGACCGGGACTTGGAAACACTAAAATTCCATTTAATAATTGACGATGTAACAAGGTTGATTAACCTAAGGTGAAGTCTGGTTAGTAAATATAAATTTCCTAAGCCCGAGAGGATTAGGTAATGAAATGCTTAACTAGGTTGAGAGACATTTAGGCATAACTTCGATAAAGATAATCTGTTGTCCTACCTACTATGAGAATCTTGAATCATTGTTAGCATCTGTCAAGTACTAAAACCCATAGTGAACATAATTCTGGTTTTTCATAAACTTTTGATTACAAACACTGAAACCAAAGTGACCAACATTTATTGGCTAATCTCCAAAACCCCCATTTTAGGAAACATCCAACTATCAATTGATTAAATCGCAAACAACTTAAGTTCATGCCATATTCCCTGTAGGATTCAACCCCAACCTAGTTGGGTTACATATTGACAATGATCGCTTAAATTCTCATTACAGAGGTGTAGTTTGAGCGTTATCAAAAATGGCGTCGTTGTCGAGGAATACAGTTGTAAATTGAAGTTTGTTTGCGCTAATTGACTGTTAGTCAAGTTTCCTAGTTTTACATTTATTTGTTGTTTTTGTTTATTGTAGGATCTTTGTAGTGTATGCCAAGAACTAGAAGTTTTGGAGAACTATCATTACCATTTAATATGGAACCACAATGAATTGGAATGACAGACCAGCCGGAGGCTGATAGGTTAGCAGCCTTAACAAGAGCTTAAGTGAATGTATAGAATGTCGGTCAACAAGTACGACATCCAAATCCTGAGGATAAAGATTTAGAAGACAAGGATTTGTTAAACCCTGGTAACCCAAGGCGTGCAGAACAAGTAGCTGCACCAGTACTGCGTAATGCTAACAGGAACTGTCCATTCCAAGGCAGGCAAGATTACCAGCCTTTCCAGTATGACCTCAATAATGATGATGGTAGAATGGATGGAGCTGGTGCAATAGGTGAAATTACTCCTCCACCGTTGGTACCTGGAGTAAAATTCAATATTACGAGTACTATAATTCAACTCCTCAATCTGAAAGGGTTGTTTGGTGGCCTTCCTGGGGATGACCCCAACTAGTATCTGGTAAACTTTGTCACTATCTGTAAATCTCTTGATAATCTAGGAGTGGGTCCGCATGATATCCGGTTAAGATTGTTTCCGTTGTCTCTGTCTAGGGAGGAAACATTATGGCTTAATGAGATGATACCCAATTCTATAACCAAGTGGGGCAGCTGAAAAGTGCTTTCCTAGAAAGATTCTTTCCGCCTTCCAGGAGGGTACAGTTGAGGGATGAGATCAGCAACTTTAGGTAGCTCCCAACTAAAGCCTTGCATGAAACCTGGGAGAGATTCAAAAAGAAACAAACACAGTATCCGAACCACAATATGACGGACATACACTTGATAGAGACTTTGTACAGGGCTCTCAACTTTGTGACAAAACCAATTGTAGAAATGCTACTGGTGGTTCATTTGTTGATCTTACATTCCCAGAGGCTTCAGAAATACTAGAGAGAAGACCAAACAGAGTCGGGCATGTCATACTAGAGACTCTATGGTAGCCAGCCCCACTATTTCTGTTGGTATGACTGTGGAACAACGCAAAAGAGACAAGGAACATGACCAAGACATAGCTCACCTAAAAATGTAGATGTACTTGCTAACCAAGAACTTGCTATCAGGAAAGACTAAGAAAGTGAAAGTTATGGGATCATAAGATTGAGTTGATGTTGATTCAGAAGAAGAGGTGAACTATGTTAATAATCAGGGGGGTTTCCAAGGCAATAGCCAAGGGAATCAAGGTCGGAATTATTATGATAAGCCTGGTTATAAAGAAAGAGAGCAGGGAAATTAAAGGAACAATAATGATAGGAGCGGGCTATATATCCCTCCTGGAAATCGTGAGGCTGCTACCACAAGTTCTAAAAAGATATCCATGGAGGACATGATAGCTAAGTTGATGAAGGGAGTGGAGGCTACCAACTCTGGTGTGACCACCATGAAGAACGATCTATCATCTATTAGTCAGTTGGTAAACTAACACTCCACCGCAATCAAATAGTTGGAGTAGTAGATGAGCCAACTCTCCGCAGGATTTAACCTGGGGAAAGTGGAACATTACCAAGTGATACGGTCCAGAATATGTGAAATCATGGCTTATGTATGGATATTACCACTAAAAGTGGTAAGAGGTTACATGTTCCTTCTGTTGGCAAAAGTTTGGTTGAAGATATGACTGGGGCAGAGGATGAACCCAAAGAAGAATGTCTAGTGGAGTCTGAGTAGCTGGATGGTTCTAATGATGCTCTAAAAAAAGGGAAAGAGAAGGAGAAGGAGGTAATTTTGAAAACTCTCCCAAGACCACCACCTCCCTTTCCTCAATGATTAAAGAAATAAAATCGATGATGCAAAATTCAGCAAGTTCATGGCAATTCTTAGAAAATTGACAGTGAATATGCCATTGGTTGAGGCAGTGGAGCAAATCCCAGGATATGCTAAATTCATGAAGAATCTGGTAACAAAGAAGAGGGTAGAAAGCTATGAACCGGTGGATAATCTCCACCATTGTAGTGTCATTTCTACACAATCCTTAGTGTAGAAGAAGGTCGTCCCTGGAGCATTCACTATTCCATATGCAATCGGGTCTCTAAATTTTGCTAAGGCTATGTGATCTAGGGGCCAGTATAAACCTAATGCCACTCGTTGTGTACAATAATCTGGGTGTGGGGGATCCTACCCTAACGAACATGGAATTGGTAATGGCGGATAGGTCTATAAAACGGCCGGTGGGCATATTACATGATGTATTGGTAAAGGTAACCAACTTTATACTACCTGCTGATTTTGTAGTCCTAGACTGTGAGGTAGACTTCAAAGTACCCATCATCCTGGGTAGACCATTCTTTACAACTGGGAGAGTGATAGTGGACATGGAGATGAATGACCTGAAGTTCAGGCTAAATGACAAAGAAGCAAGATTCACAACACACTCATCCATGACACAGAAAAAGAAGATGAGTGTTGTCTTAATCATGGATTTATTCTATGAAGATGGTAAAGAGGTATCAGTAGGTTGTCTTGGCGATGTCTGAGTAGTCAAGAAAACCAAGTCGTGTCGCAATATTAAATCAGGCGCTATAGGGAGGCAACCCAAAATTTTTATATTCCAGAAAAATATTTATTTTCATAGTCAGGTTATAGTTCAAAGAAGGTGGAATTGATGTATCAAACTAGGTATTCCTGATGACCTATTCGACGGGCTGTCATAATTGTGATAAGCCGTCAGATTCGTCTTCAACGAGATCAAAGTTGAGGCATGTTCTGCTAAGGCTGATGACATTCGCGATAGGCTATCACAATTGTGATAAGCCATCAGTTTTTATCTTCAAAAAGCCTAAAAGAGTAGCAGAATCTTTGGGCCAAATTAAAAAGATTCGACCCGGCCCACAACTTTGTCTTTCTACCTTCCCGCATATTTCCTTTCTTTGCTTTAAGTTTTATTCCATTCCATACTTAGTTTATTTTCTTGCCTTTTTAAAGTATTTCCAAGTAAAACAAAAGAAAATTTCCTTTTTTTTGAGAGTGAGTTTGAAGTCAAAATCAAGAACTTTTCTCTCCTTTCAATAATTCCTTCTCAATCGCATAACTAAGCTGAACGTGTCAAAGGTGAAGTCATCCATCAGGTATTCTCAAAACCTAAATCTTCTCTTCAGTTGGTAAGTAATACATTGATTTAAACCAAGGCTCCTAAGAAGATTGAGTCAAGTTTAGCTTGTCAATGTGTGAAAATCGAGAACTAGGGTTTGCTGTGCAAGCTTGAGACTTAAAGATCATCTTAAAAATGTGAATCAATGTGATTGTAAGAAGAAGTTGGTTTAAAAATCAAGTTAAAATTAAGTTAAGGGTTGTGTTTTGAGTTGACGACATAACTAATAATCTATCACAATTGTGACGGCTTATCAGAT
>NW_025826215.1:484055-502259 GCF_002878395.1 Capsicum annuum | reverse complement strand
TCACAAGTTAAAGAAAGGAAGCTTGTTCTATTAAGGCTGACGACATAGCTAATAAGTTATCACAATCATGACAACCTATCAGACCATGTCGTCACACCTATGATCTGAAGCATAAATAAACCCTTTAAAGGGGTGTGGAACTTCAATGATTGATGTGTTTGTGTTTGTACTCTTGAGTGTCGACTAATGGTTTTTCTCTTGCTATAGGTCTTATAATGGCACCCAAAAGAAAGAACTCAAAATCTACAAATAAAGTGACCAAGGAAAAAGTACCCCAAAAGCTTTTCGATAAGGAATCCAATTATGAGGAAGAAGAGCCACTGCTCAAAAAGCAAAGAAAGAAGATAAGCTTGAAAAATCCACCACCCCCACCAGTTGAGGTGGAGGAGAGTGAAGAGATTAATACTGAGCGAACAACTGAACATACAGTTTTTGAGTAGACAGCCTCAGAGCAACAAGAGTCTGAACATGCTGAATCTGAAGAGCATGATTCAGATCATCCTGATTTCGAGGAACATGAGTCTGGGCAACCTGAATCCGAGGGACCATCATCTGAGTCCCCTTTTACTGAGCAACAGGATGATAAAGAATCTTCGAGTCGGGGAACTATGGTTAAATGAAAGAACCCCAAAGTTCGAAATAGCACTAGGTGGCAAATTCCCAAAGCACAAAAAATATTCTTTGATGGGCTTCGCAGAACTAATAGAAGAGCTGTTAAAAGGCCAATCTTTGAAGAAAAAAGGATCATCACAAAAGGGTTGAGAAGATAGTGGAACAGAAATTTTGTGACTATGACTTGGGATGAACTATAAGAGGAGGAAACTCATTTTTCCCTACACTAGTTAGGGAGTTCTATGAAAACTATCAAGCTTGCTTGGAAAACATGTGTAAAGAAGGAGAAAAATTAGCAGATCGGCGTTTGTTGGATATAGTTCTAGTACGGGGTATAATGGTGGATGTTTCTGAAGCGACAATAAACAAATTTCTTCATGGTCCAAACTTCACTCCTCAGGCCACTCCACCTATATTCTATGCTTAGTTGAAGTATCAAGAAAATCAACGGTCTTGGTTAGCCACACTCATAGCTGATGAGAACCTGAATGGATGACCAACCCTAGTAAAAGGATCTTCAAGGCCTCCCTGAATCCAGAGGCAAGATTTTGATGGGTCATTATACATATCTGTTTGATGCCCAAAGATGGAGATAATATCCTTGGGGATGATAGAGCAATAGTAGTTGTAAGTCTTGTGGCTAACCTCAAATTAAACTTCGGAGAGATTATCGCCGAAGAGATGAAAATTTAGGTCTCAAGGTCTAATACAGCATATCCTTTCCCTTGTTTAATTATGAGGTTATGTAAGGCAGCTAATGTGCCTAAGGTTGTAAGGTTATACGAAGAACTGCTTGCTAAGAAAACCCATAATCCTATCTGATATGATAAAAATCAGCTGAGGCTAACACTTGATAGAGGAGTAGAGGTTTCAATAGATCCACCGGTTATAGTTACCAGCTCAACACCTAATGTAGAAGTATAGGATTCTGAAGCTGCACCATCGATATCCTCAGCACGAGCTGATCCAGTGCCTGGAAATGAGATAATCCCTTCAGCTGCAGTACCTACAACAAAATTTGCCTTCAACCCGATAAACTTTAGAAGAATGGCAAAACAAACCAAATAGTGTGAAGCTCAGCTGCAACTCTTTGCCAGACAATTTACGGCTGCGGTAGACAAGAGGGTTAAGAATGCACTTGAGCCCTACAAGGCTTTGCCGGGTAGGATTAATGAATTGGAGAACCATTTCAATGTATGGTCAAAAGAGAGGTTAGTTCTAGAGATTTCACTATTTAGATCAGACCTAGACAAGGTAAAAGCAAAGGTTGTAAAGTTATAGGAACACCAATTTATGGTGTTAGCAGATCTGGCTATTGAGGAGTTTGGGGGAGAAATCCCATTACTTGATCTCACAAAGGAACCATTAAAGAAAAAGAAAAAGAGGGGTGAGAAGAAAGACAAGGTTAAGAGAGAGGCCTGATAGTGATGGAGAAAAAAAGCAGAGAAAAGATCGAGAAAGAAGGCTAAAAAAGAGGATCCAAAAAAAGTGATGATTGAGTCCTTCATTGACAATGAGAAATGGGAGGAAACCACCCGAGCGAGAGCCGTAGGTGTCTCTACTAGTAGGCCTCTAACAACTGCTAAGCCAGCTGCACCAGAATAGAGTAAGGCTTCCGATGGAGATAAGGCAGCTAAAGATACAGCAGCAGGGGCAGGAACCCATGACCCCCGTGCTTGATCTACTCCAGGTATACCCTAACCCTTAGTTCAGTTTTTCTTTTATTTTAAGTTGAGGATGTAGGGTAAATTGTTGTTGTAAAATTTTGTAACTGACTAGGAGAAATACAAGTAACTAAGGTAGTTAACTTGTTTTTGTGATTTTTGAGCATCTCTCTAATGGTCTGCAGGTTAAATGTGTGATTTACATCTAAGTGTGACCACTGTACAGTGTTGTATGGCATTAGTTCTAGTGATGCAACAATCATTTCTAAACAATTGAATGAGCTGAATGAGTAGTAACTTGTGATATACTTGTGTTCCATGTGCGTGTGAGATCTTACTTAGTCCCCTCTGTATGTTAAAGCCAGAACTTGCTCGGGTAGTCTTACCTAAGTTGAAGGATAGGGGTTAGGAGAGGATCATAGGTCGTTTTGATATTAGCCCACTTTTATCCTAAATGACCTTTCCTATATGTAGAATATCCCTTGATCCCTACTTTGAGCCTGATTACCCTATTTCTTTTTATGACAGCTGTCACCTTCCCATTTATATCACAATGAAACTGTTTTGGCCCTGGTCCTTCTTGGACACTATGCCCCTTGACGTAGGCAAATAGCCTAAGTTGAGGGTTGATGTCAAATGAGTTTGAAGTTTGGTAGAACAAAAGAAAAGAATAAAAAGTTAGGTGAAGTGGAAAATAATAAGAAAAGAAAAGTTGTGAAAAAAAAGTGATTGTAGGAAAGATAGCACCCATACTGAATAAATGTGATCAAGAAAAGATAAGAATAGAAAAGGTTAATAAGTGAATCCCAGGAGCTAGTATAGTGTCAAGGAGGCTTAGTCACTTTAAATATATCAAGTATCAACCGATCCCTAGCCTACTTTACAAGCCAAAGAGAAGACCTATAGTTATCTTAGTTGACCTGTCTGAAAACCTTGGTAATGAAAATAAGGGCAAGCCTATGGTACTTGGCATACATTGATTGGAACTTCATTCTAAGAGTGAGTGTCTTTTAATTGTCCCCATGGTTACATATATGATTGTTGCTATGAGAAAAGGGGGATTTCTTTATTGTGAGGGCATACCAGATATGCTGCTAGTTGCTAACTTGTTCGGATAGTGTAATACTGGTCTATCCATGGTTGTTATTGCTGAATTACTGTCGTATCTTGATTCCTGTGTGTTGCATTGTTGTTCTTCAATAATATACACAATTGTTCTTGAATTGACTGACCTTGGAGATGGTGAAGATATTTTAAGATAATACGGATGATTGACTACCTAATGTACTTCGTATCCTCTTGGTTGAGTTTGAGTTGCTTGAGGACAAGCAATTGTTGTAAGTTGAGGGTGTTGATGTGTGAGCAGATGCTAACACATTTGAGGCTTTTTGTAATACCCCGATTGTTTCTTAAGCCTAAATCCATCTTTTGAGTGAATATGGATGACTTCCAAATTGATTGTTATTTATATCATGTTTTATTTCCCTAAATTCTACTCTCAATCATGTGGAGAATTGTATAAGCTTTCCATCAACATAAGATTCACCTGAATCGGACACCCGGTGAGGAAGTTAGAGCCATTTTGTAACTCCTCGAGACTCTAACCAATAGTGCAACCATGAATCAAGCTCTTGAGAAATAAATTATAGTGCTTTGGTTGTTTTGTAATCAAGGATGGTGTGTATTAAGGCCTTAAAAATGTCGTAACGATTGGGATAATGAAAACATTCCTTACCGATTGAGTTCTTGGGAAAGATATTGGTATAGTCAACTTCAAATGAGCATATATCTCATTATACTTGGAATTTTTGAGATCATGACTTATCAAAAAATACACAATTGAATTATATTTCCAACGATACCAATTTTGTTAAAATACAATATTGTAGCAAAGAGTTATTCCCATTTTACTCCAATATGGTCAAGCTGGAAAACGGTGACGACGGTTCTGACGGGCTGTCACCTTTCTGACACCATTTCTGATGACTTTGTCACTTTCTGATGACATTTCTGATGATGTTGTCAGCCTTAGGCAGAAAATCAAAAATTCGACCCTTTTGTGACGACATTTTGTGATGGCCTATCACGGGTCTGACGGCCTACCACGGATGCCGTCAGTCATTTTTTTCAGCAATTAAGGGGCACTTTTAAAAGGGTATTTTGGTCTTTTCCACCCATTTTGACCCTTTATATATATCCAAGTAAAGAAGAAAACCATTCTTCTTCCATTTCATCAAGAATACTAGGGTTTCTCTCTCAAAAATCCAATCCAAATTTCCCAAGAACATCAAGAATCCAACTATAGATTTTATAATTTGGTTCAAGATTCAAGGTACCAAAGTCAAAAGCATCAAGAACCCTAACTCAAG
Organism: Capsicum annuum; assembly: GCF_002878395.1. Classification (NCBI taxonomy): domain Eukaryota; kingdom Viridiplantae; phylum Streptophyta; class Magnoliopsida; order Solanales; family Solanaceae; genus Capsicum; species Capsicum annuum. The sequence continues at coordinate 497,614 of NW_025826215.1, read as the reverse complement.
TAGTGAAAAAGGAGTCTATAACAAGTTTCTTCATTCAAATCCATAATCAAGGTATGTGGGGTTTGAACAAGAACACTTCTTTCATTCTTTTGCCCAAAGATTTAATTTCTACTATAGAAATCCATGATGTTGCAAAGTGGGTTTACACCCAAATTACATTATTAATGATTTATGATATTTGAGCTATTCAAGATCGATACACATGACTATTTCATCATTTGATTTCTTAAATTGAGAACTTATGCCATGAGTTGAATATTATTATTATGAGTTGATGATTTCCGAATGATTTGAGATAAGAGTCATGATTTAAGCTTTTCTATGAGAATTTTTATTATTGAATATATATATATTGATATTTGAGCTTGAGAGTCAAGAATGAGTTCTATGATGTTTTATTGATGTTTTTGATACATGATTATTTTACAACTTCCAAATTGTGACTTGATATTTAATATTGTGAATTTCATGTTCTACCATGAGTAGGTATTTCAAGTGCTTTCAAGACATGTGTCAAGCTTTAAGCTTCCTTATGACAAATTGAATTATTGATTATATTGATTCATAAGATTGAGTTGTTATAATGAGTCTTGATATTTCCTCAAAGTTATTGATGTTGCCATGACTAAATGAATTGATACATCTTGATGTTGAGAAAGATTGTTTGATTTTAAGTCGAGTTAGGAATCCAAAGTTGTATATGATTTACCGATGAGATATATATTTATGTTTTGGTCTTTATAATGGACCCACGAATTGATATTGATTAAGGTGGATTTCCTAATGCATTCTGAGCTGAGTCTGGGAGGAGTATTTAGCACCGAGCGGGAACTGTGGTATTTTCCCAAAATACGTGCCACCGTAGGATTGATATTGATGATTGTGGGCCATAGGTCGAGTATGGGATTGTGATTGAGAAATTGAGGTTGTACTCCTTGGCAAGATTACGACACCCCCGCCAATGTGGGGAGGGCAAAACGTTGGACTCCATGCGGCTCACATGGTGTAGTTATGTCGGTTATAAGAAACTCCCAAATCCATAAGAGTTCAAGTTTCATGAGTTACCGAGTCACTCTAAGTCATGACTTAAAGATTTTGAGTTAAATATAATGATTTATGAGATTTATAATGCTTGTATTACTATTGATAATTTACAAGGAATATATTTCAGTTAATTCAAGCGAAGAAAGTTGTTATCGTCAGCATGCATGATTTTCATAATCACTTATGATATTATTTATAAGGTTGCATTGCACCCCCATATACTCAGTACATTCCTTAAAGTACTGACCCCCATATATTTCTATATGCTACAGTGTCTTATAATGTAGGTACAAGTTATACTGCAGATACCACATTCAATCAGTTCGCAGCTTCCAGTCAGCAGGTGATGAGTCCTTTTGATTTGAGGGCATGAGTTAGTTATACAGTTCGAGAAGTATTGAATTTTTCTTACTTTAGTCGTATTGAGATTGGGTAGTTGGGAGTCATGACTCATCTATCTGAAGACAGTACCAGTAGAGGCTTCATAGACAGTCAGTAGAAGTTGATGTATTTAGTTTCAGTTTCATTTGTAAAAGTAGAGTTGTAATACTGTGAAGTTCATGTTTATATTGATCAAGTTCAGAGAAGTTCTATATTTTCGCTAACTTTATATAGATTTAAGCATTTTATCCAGTTGTTTATGAGTTATGACAGTAGGAGGGTTAGCTTAGGGTCACTTGCACCCCTAAGCACCGTATGACATCTCGGGACCCAAACTTCGGGGTGTTACACTTTTAACTAAGAATAATTGCAAAGTCTTAAGCAACTTTTGTCGTTTTTGATTGTTTTATCTTTGATTTTGTAGTAGAAGCCAAGATGCAAGAGAACCAACAAGGATGAAATCAAATAGTTGAAATATGAAGCAAATAGAAGAGAAGTGTTGCTGACAACATTCCTGATAAGTTGTCAGCACTCTGATAAGTTATCAGCTTCATCGTCAGCCTTAGACAGAGATAGGTTTTCAGCTGGAGTTTGTGACGACATTTCTAATAAGTCGTCAGCCCTGTGATAAGTTATCAGAGACACCGTCAACATTAGACAGAGAATGGACCTCAGCTAAAAGTTGTGATGACATTTTCTGATAAGTCATCAAAGAGTTGATAAGTCATCAGGTTTCATCATCAACCTTAAGCAGGAAGTGCTAAAACTGAAGAAGGAACTGACGACACTTGTGATAAGTCATCAGACTCCTGATAAGGTGTCACGAATGTCGTCACTTAATATGAGAAATTGCTTAACTCTGTGATTTTGTTTCCATAATTAGGGTGAACTATTTAAAGCATAGTTTAGGGTTTTCTAAAGAGTTCTGAACCTGTTTTGGGACACACGTATTTTGTTATTTTTCTCTCTAGTTTCTTGTCTTGAAAAATAATTAACTTTGAAGAGATTTTCATCAATATTTGGGGATTTCTATTGTGATCTAATCTGAGAATCACTAGTTACTATTCATCTTGTAGTAAGTTCATCTTTCAAATTATGAATACATCTAGTTGTTTCGCTTATTACATTATGAGTGGCTAAATCTCTTTAACCCGAATTATGGGATCTATGGGTTAAGTCTTGGTAAGATACTATGTGTTTATGATTTTAAAGGTAATAGGACTCCTTGATAATTCTGAGATTTTAATTATTGTCTATTGATTGCAAACGATAGATAGCACCTGCTTTGATTTTCTTGAGATAAGAAATCAAATATAGTAGGAAGTGAATTATTGACAGGGACTTAGAAAAACTAAAATTCCATTTAATAATTGACGCTGTAACAAGGTTGATTAACCTAAGGTGAAGTCTGTTTAGTAAATACAAATTCCCTAAGTCCGAGAGGATTAGGTAATTAAATGCTTAAGTAGGTCGAGAGACATTTAGGCATAACTTCGATAAAGATAATCTGTTGTCCTACCAACTATGGTAATCTTGAATCACTGTTAGCATCTGTCAAGTACTAAAACCCATATTGAAAATAATTCTGGTTTCCATAAACTCTTGCTTACAAACACTGAAACCAAAGTGACCAACATTTATTGGCTAATCTCCAAAACCCCCATTTCAGAAAACATCCAACTATCAGTTGATTAAATCGCAAACAACTTAAGTTCACACCATATTCCTTGTGGGATTCGACCCCAACCTAGTTGGATTATATATTGACAACAAACGCTTACATTCTCATTAGAGAGGTGTAGTTTGAGCGTTATCAGTCTTACATGTCCTTCTTGTAATTTTGATGCAGAGCCTTGTCGACTTCGTCATAGTAGAAAGTGGTGATTTATTGGCCACCGTCGATTCTTGGAAAAAAATCATAAATTTAGACTGATGAGACATCATTTTGGTGGAAATGTGGAAGAGAGGGCCCCTCTAAAAAAGTTATTTGGGTCAGAAATTTTACCGCAGGTGAAAGATACCAATGTCATATTTGGAAGGCAATCAGAGTTGCAGAAAAAGAAAAAGGAAAAAGAATGTTGGGGAAGATACAACTCAATAATGGAAAAAGAAAAGCATATTCTTTGATCTTCCATATTCAGAGTTTAATCCGTTGCCTCATAATTTAGATCCGATGCATATTGAAAAGAATGTGTTTGACAATGTTATATACACTTTGTTAAATGATAAAAAAAAGTCAAAGGATCATGCTAAGGATCGAAGAGATCTACAAGATATGGGCATAAGGCATGATTTTTGGGACAACGAGAATGATGAGTGTAAACTTGATGTATTTGCTAGTCCAAAGAACAAGAAAGTGTCCTTCCTCAAGACTTTAAAGAATATCTCAGTGTCGGATGGTTATTCAAGTAATATATCTCATCGTATTGATTTGGATCAAAAGAAAATTTTTGGATTAAAAATCCATGATTGTCACATTCTTATGCAACAGTTGTTACCCATAGCAATTCGCAATGTGCTTTCAAGACAAGTTGTTGCAACTTTGGTTGAGTTTTCTTCCTTTTTCAGGCAGAATTGAATTGTGGAAACTCTTTGCCATTTAGAGATTTTGTTTCCTCCATTATTTTTTACTGTAATGATTCATCTAACTATTCATCTAGTTGATGAGGTATAAAAGGTGGCCCGGTACATTATCACTGGATGTATTTTGTTGAAAGGTAAGATATTCGTTATTCAAAATCATTTTAGTTTATTTGACAGTAGTATTTCAACGTAAATGTTTCATCTTACACATTAATATTTTTGGGTATAGATTGTTGGGACATTTTAAGTCCCTTGTAGGGAACAAATCACAAGCAGAAGGTTCCATAGCACAAGGTTACATAGTGGTAAAGCTCTTGCTTATTATTCTTGTTATTTTGAGGAAATTGAGTCAAGGTTAAATCGACCTAAATGTGTAAATGATGAACCAAGCCAAAATAAGGCTTCTGAAAAGTCAAGTATGTTCCCTAAACAAGGTAAGCATGTTGGAGGCTTCATAACAGAATCACTGACTCATTTGGAGAAAACACAAGCTCATCGATATGTGTTACGTAATTGTGCAGCCGTGAAGCCATTTATTGAGTAAGAATCTACATTGATTTTGATTTTTAAGATATATTTTGAGCAATTGGATTAAAATTGATAATTATACTGCATTTATAGTGAATTTAGAGATTGCATCAAAAGAAGTACAAGAGGTCGAAGAGTTTCAGCAATAGAGGTAGCGAGAAGAGTTAGCAAAGTTTCCTAAGCGAGTGAGTGAATGATATTATAATTTTTTTTAATATAATTTTCTTATATAAATTTATAATTTCTGATATAAGTGTTTTATATATTTAGATTATGAATCCGAATATAGCAGATACTATTTCTGATGAGATGAAGTTCTTAGCACAAGGTCCAGCCCGAGATGCTAGAACATTCAGCGCTTATAACATTAATGGATTTAAATTTCAAACTTTGTCTAGAGAACATGGATTAAAAACTCAAAATAGTAGAGTTTTTCTTATCTCTATCACTTCTTTTGTCGCATCTAGTGCAGATAGACATGCAACACAAGCAGACCTACCATATTATGGGAAGTTGGAAGATATTATTGAGCTTAATTATTATGGTCAATTTTGGGTTATTCTTTTTAAATGTCAGTGGGCTGACACTACTCGGAATAGAGGATTCAAAATAGATGCTTGGAAGTTTAATTGTGTCAACTTTTCCAAATTGATTTACACCGGTGATCGTGTGGATGATGACCCATATATTGAAGCATCACAAGCAAATATGATCTACTATGTTGATGATGAAAATGATAAAGAATGGAGTGTGGTTGTACATCTAAAACCAAGAGATTTGTTTGACATGGGAGAGGTTGATGAAAAGGAAATATATGAGAATGAGTCATACCAACAGCAAGAATTTGAACAATTTTTTTATGTTGATTACGAGAATGTCCAAATTGCAATAGAGGAGAATATGTCTGAATAGATATATCATTATTTTTTAGTTTCCTTTGGCACTTTGTTTTTCTCGCTTGATTAGTGGTTTTGTTTCAAGACTTCCTATTTTTTGACTAAGAAAGTTATCTTTGTTCTCTATATAATTCTTGATACATTTGTTTTATTTCTCCATTCTTAGTGTTTAATCATGAAAGGATCTTCTGGTATGTTCAAGATTGGAAAGATTTTTTACACTTAGATCTTTGTTACTGAGGCACATACTTTTACACTCAACTTATGGCTTTTAGCTTAAGTTATAAGTGATTTTAAAAAAGCCAATCCAAATATCCTTTCATTAACCCATGAAACTTTATACTTGTTAAGCTGGTTTGCTACTCATACATTTATAGTCGAATGTCATGAATTCTAAATGCAGTTGGTTAATAGAGTCTTGAGTTCAACTCCTTAATGCTTTGAATGTTATACTAGCTATGATTAGCCGATCAGGTGCCCTTTCCATGTTTTTATGCCCTCATGTAGTTTGTTGGTGTTAGATATCAGGGTCTATAGCTTTTTTGTGGGAACGATTGAAAATTTATACTTGTTAAGTTGGGTTTTGCTGCTGATACATTTACATTTCTACTCTATTGTTTTTATTGCTTTGTCTTATCAATGTCTGTGAAAAGAAGAAAAAAGGTTCTCCATTTAATTGCTGTCACATTGAATGTAGTTAGTAAAAGGTTATCTGAAACTGAGAAGATACAGTAATGCTAGCTACTTCATTATGGTTTACATCTGAGCGGTGAAAGAGTTGTCAACCACTGAAATTATAAAGTTTGTTTGGCTTCCCTAATTCCTTTTTTTCTTTTAGAACATAGATGCGTGCTTTCCATGGTTTAAGGTACCGCGTCCAGCCTGCGCTTGAGATGCGCCTGAGCTGTGCACGCAGGTCCTTGGCAGCTGAAATTAGTGGCTGGTGCATCCTAAGTGCGCTGGACCTGCACCTGGACTGCTTGAGCAGTTCCAGCGTAGGTCGGGACAGAATGTACCAGCTTTTTTGCATTCAACTTCAGGCCACTTGCGTCCATGGTGTGACTGGCCTGCGTCTAGACTGCTGCAGTAGTTCCAGAGCACGTCGGGACAGATTGCTGCAGCAAAAACCAGCCTACCCTGCGTTCTATCTGTGCTTGATATGCGACTGGACTACTGCAGCAAGTCCAGCGCAGAATCAAGCACTGTAGTTGCTGCTAATTCATTCCAAAAGAAGGCTATTTGCATCCTAAATTCTTAGCACCTTGGCTGGCCTTCTCAAGCAGGTCCAGCGCGGGTCGCTACAGCTTAGTGCTCGAATTTTGTGAGTTACATTTAATTGTTGTCGCATTGAATGTAGTTAGTAAAAGAGTATCTGAAACTGAGAAGATACAGTAAAATAGCCGAGTTAGATTGATCATAGATGGTTATAATTGCACTTTGAACTCTACTTTTGCATATAATTATTTGACTAATGCGTTTTAGTGAAGTCTACTGTAGTTGTGTTATAGTGTTACTACTGTGAGGTGTAACTTCTCAGATGTCATCTTACTAAACACTACATTGTTAACTGCAGATATGCCAAGGTTCAAGCGGATGCAGGAAAAGCAAAAATTAGGTACGTCAGTATCTACATCAAGGTACTGAATCAGCACCTTCTTTTCTTGACAAAACAAATCTATCTCCGCCAATTCAACATGCACCACAACCATCTCGACCAGTTTATTCAGTATCCCATCCAGCTCCTATATATTAGGACACTCCACATTCAGGTCCGACAGTTTTCCCTAAATCACAACCATCTCCAATAGATCACTTGACTTCATATCCATCTCTGGTTGATCGGGACTCATCACAGCCATCTCCTGTTGGTCGGGACTCATCACATCCATGTCCTGTTAGTCTGGACTCATCATAGCCATCTCCAGTTGGTCCAGACTCATCACAACCATCTCGATCAGATCACTCTACATCATATCTGGGTCTGACAAATCAGGACTCATCATAGTCATCTCAATTAGTTCATTCTACATCATATTCGACTCTAACAAATTAGGACTCATCACAACTATCTCAAACAGATGAGGCTGCACCCCAAAAATGTTTTAGACATGAATTGAATACACATTGGGTCGTAGATGCAATAGGTAAATACTTCAGACTATCAATACATATTCAATAGATCTTTCTAAGCCAATGTAATATCTCTCATAGCTTCACCAAATCTCTTTTCTTATAACAAATTTAAGAAATAATGTCAAGAAAATCAAAGTGAAATCTAAGGGGTGAAGAACGTATCGTGTTTAAGTTTGATGTTTATGATGAACCATTTGGGGAAGCACGCAACCTACTTTCACGTTTTTGTGGAATATTAGCATGTGATTGCTCTTTATTTCCAATCAACTTTGAGAAATGGTCGAGTTTACCTATGACATACTTCAATCATGTCTTTGAACCTATTATAAAGGTATACGCTCTAAATTCTGACGAATATACCACTAATTAATTTTGTCTTTCAATTTTATATTTACATGTAGTGAAAAAGCTAACCAATATTTTCATTTTGAAGCCCAAATTCTTCTTTGACATGGCCGAATCAATTGCTCGACGACATATTTCTTTATCTAATGGAAAAAAGTGGGCTGCAAATAAGATTAACATGTGGAATGAAGTTGATGATCCACTTAAAAGTAAAGCTCAGATTTTGGATAAGGTGTCGGATGGGATCCTATCGGATCAATGAATTTCTTTTATTGAATACAATTTTAAAGAATCAACAAAGGTATATATGTATATGAATTTCTTTATAGTTGTATAATTAATTTTTTCTAATTGAGGTATAAATATATTTTTGTAAGAAAATGCGTCAAAGGAATCGTGAAAATCGAAAGAAACAGACAATTCCACATACCGGTGGCTCCAAAGTCAATGCTACAAGAAGGGCTGAAATGGGGAGTGAATTAACTTCAAATGTAATTATTCCTAACTAGTAAATTATTTTGATTATGTTTTTTAATTTATAGATGTCCGAGACTAGACAATGGCCTGGACGGGCACAAATGTACATTGTTACTCATAAGAATCAAGATGGAGTATATGTTAATGAAGCAGCGAAAGAAATATATGTGAGTTATACTTATGTGCCATAGAATCTTGTCGAGTAATCAACCACGGTATACCAAATAAATTTCTATTTTTAATTTATTTTAAAAATAAATTTTCTATATGTAGGAAAAAATTGAGTCAACTTTGAGCCGAAGCGTCATAGATGAGTCTCAAATTTTGCCAAATAATGTATTGGTAAGGTGCTAGGGCCAGAGCACTCTGGAAGGGTGACATGATTGGAATTAGGAGTTGTTCCTAGTAGAGTTTTCAAACAAGATAGACCTCATTTTGGTGGTACAAGTGCTTCAAGTAGTGGAGGTTCTTGTTCGTTCCAATGTCAAGATAACTTTGCTCAAATGATGAATTCTCACAATCAGATAATGAGTGCTTTGAAGGCATATATGATAATGAAAGAAGGAACGATATCGGAATAATTTGTGGGGCTCTTTGATTCTCCTTCAATAGTTTCTCCCATAGTGGTAAGTAAAGTTCTTTTTACTTTTTTTCAATTGAATCGGTTGTACTTGGTATGCAAGTTAGTTCTCTACATGAACAATTTTTAGAGGGTTCTATTACCAAGATGTTGGTTGCTTAGGATAAAAAATAAAAATGTTCAATGGAATGTACGGATAATTCACTAAGTTCATCATTGGTGTACTTGGTATGCCAGTTAGGTCTTGATTATTTGCTAAGTATACATTAAGTTGCCATATTGTTTGCTGATTATAACTGTTTCTGGAAGTACAATAGGAGTTCAGTAAGATGGGAAATGGCATAAAATGGAATGATGTTAAAGTCATCAGTAAAGAGGGATACAAAGATGTAAAGGTGCTATTTAAGTATATTTATGCACCAGAAATTTGATAATTCTAGTGAAAAACTATATCAACCATTCAGATTTAGGTGCATATTCTACTAAAGCTACACTGTGTCATTGCTTTTTAATTAGAGATTGTTAAGTGTATACTAGTTTAAAATGTATGATAGAAATATTTGGAACTTGTAAATATGTTACATGTACTCCATGTGTGGCTCAGTGTTGGGAGTTGAGGTACCAATATTTATGTGAACAAAAGGGTAATATCTGTTGAATTTGTATTTGCTTCTTGTTTGTCTTTCCTTCTCCACTTTTTTTGATGAAGTAAGGATTAATATTAAAAGAATCACGAAGATCCACAAGTCTTTCCTTTATCTATTTAAGGTTTGTGTATTATATGTTGGATCTAATTTATGTTGACAAAAGAAATCTGGGAGATCATGCCAGATAGTTTCAGGCACTCAATTGCTGCGTGTATAATTCATGCACCATAAATTTGAAAAATTATGTCATTGTTGTTCAATTAGAGTAATTGTTGAGTGCGTAGGAGTTTAAAATGTATGCAATTAAAATGATCATTCTAGCTTGTGCTACTGTCTCAACTGCTTCTTGAACTTGCTTCTCTGACTCTATGTCAAGTGCACTGGTGGCCTCATCAAGTAAAAGACTAGGCATTGGTCGTCTAATTTGCTTATTTTCCTCTGTACTTCACCTTACTTCACCTTTCTTTAAGGTGCATATTTGTCAAATGTTTATGTATCAAAATCTTGGAATGGCATTAAGAAAATATTTGTACTCAGTTATAAGGATTGAAAGTTTATCGATTAATTCTTATACTTTGCATTTTTATGTAGCCAAGTGATGCGGTTAGTGGACCCATTTAGCCTATGGATGCAAAGAGATCAGGCGATGATAATGATCCTAATGACATTCTATGATTTCTTTGCATTTGTCTTGAATATTCAATTATGATGATGTAATTGTGTTGTTGGACTGAATCTTAGAAATATTTAAGGTTTTGTGTTTAAATTTGATTTTGTACTTTGAAGATACTACTTAATGTTGAAAATTTAGCGTTTGAAGATATTAATGTTGAAAATTTAATTTTGAAGTTTAATGTTCAATGTATTTTTGATATGCTTGTCAATTACAATGTTTAATTACTCTTTTGTATTAATAATATATGAATTGAACAATATTGAATTGTAGGTTATGCCTAAAGAACAATTAAATTTGAGCTAAAATTAGAATCTATAATTAGTTATTGAAAATTGATGGGCCCTACTAATTTTATATAAAAAAAACAATTGTGGAGGTTTTAACCCCCACAATTTTTAAATAAAAATTTATTATAAAAAAAAAATTAGAATAATGGGGTCAGTAACCGCCGCAAAATAATTACGGGGGTCGCAACCACCACAAAATAACCGCCGCAACTTAATTATGGGGGGCAAAAAAAAACCACCGCAATTCATTTGTGACGGCTCGAATTGTGGGGGATTTGGGAACCCCCGTAATTACATTTTGTGGGGGTTTTAAACCCCCGCAAACCAAAAAATTAACCCCACAATTTGATATTTTTTTATAGTGAATTAGGGTTGATATATAATTGGACCAGGTGTCCTAAATAGTACAAACAGCACCTGCACAGTTTTTTACATAAAAAGACAAAACTGTCCAGACGCGTACCAGCTGTATAGTACCTTTGGACATCCAGGGACCTAGTCCCTTGTAGTCATCTACTCATTATCAAAACAAGATACGACAATCAATAACTTTTTGAAGCTCATCAGTAATCATATCTAGATTTGATTCAAGAATATTGCAGTTATGATAATTGTAGGGTCTTACCTCGCTTGATTCATCTTTTTCTATGAAGCACATGTTGGTTGTTTCTATTTCTTCTTCAACTTCATCTTTATTGCTCCAAGATCCAAAGTTGTTGTTTTTTCAAGATGATTTTCTTATTAATTTCGGACAATTTTGTTTAATATGGAATGGCTTTCCACAGCAATTACAGTGATTATCATTCCTTGTGAAATCATTATTTTTGACTCCTTGGGATGTCTGCTGTCTTTGTTTCATCATTTGCCTTACTCTCGATTTCTGTGATCCATTCCTTTATTATTGGCCTCTTCCAGGAATTCTTCTTCGCCAGTTTTATAGTATTGAAGGCCATTGGTTTCTTCTTTTCTTCCTTGTACCTATTGATATAATTTCATTCATAGGAAATAAGATTACCTCGTAATTCATTGTACATAATGTTATGGAGATCCCCATCTTCTAAAATGGTATATTTGGTTTCCCATACTTTAAGGAGGCTTCTGACAAGCTTTTGGACTTACAAGTTGTATGGATAGATCATCCTCAATGATTTCATCTCACATACAATTTTGCTGAATCTGACAAATATTTTCATTTACTTGTATTTTGAACAGCTTGTACTTATTGACCAGAGCAACGATTTTTGCCTTTTTGACTTTAGAGGTCCCTTCATAGGTTACTACTAATTTATGCCACATCTCTTTCGTGGTTTTATAGGTTGATATCTTGTCATAATCTTCTTCGCTTACTGGACGTAGAGGTAAACTTATAGCTCATGCATTAGTTTGAATTATCTTTTGTTGTTCTAAGGTGACTTCAAAATTTTCCAGCTCCTCGACGTTAGTACTGCTTGATTCCTTGTCCTTGTCCTTCTATTTTTCTTTGAGTCCTGGAATAGGCTTTGGACCCTTTTTAATAAAAACCCATGCTTGGGAGTCATTTGATTGAACCAAGATTCTAAATCTTTTCTTCCAATAGGATTAGTTTTGTCCATTGAAATATGGTGGTCTTGTGGAGGAGTGACCGTCTTGAAGGAGAACTCCTAGAATTTGGTAGATCTACATTTGATCTTTACTCACGTGCAGTTAAGCAACATTGTTGGTAAGACCTACTCTAGTACTAATTGAAAATTTCCTGAGTTGACTGGTCAAGTTAGATAGTCGACTTCCAAGCAAATCAAAATACTAAAACAAAATAGACTTTAGAAATAATAATGCAGATAAGTAAATAATCAGATAAAGTAATGACACAATAATTTATCCTAGTTCGGAATACCAATGTGGTGCCTACTTCCAGTCTTCTTGGGTTTCAAGAGTTTCCTTTTAATTCGTCAAAGTAGTGTAGGAATACTGTAGGTAGAAACAAGTTCTGAAGCTTAGTTTGATAATCAGATCTTGTGACACAGCTTCAACTATAATGACTAAGTTGACTTAATCTTTCTTTTGTGACTATTGCAAAACTAAGAGTACAAAGTTCTTGTCAAGACTAAGATTGAGACATACACAGATCCTTCGTGAAGTTGTGTATCTTCTTCTGTCTATAGTCTTGGCTTTTATATCCTTCAATTGCCTCTACTTCTTTTCTTCATAAGGAAACCCAAGGGATTTTTTCTCAATCAAGGATACCGATTCCTTAATTGAGGGAGTTTGCACCCTATGGTATGTCCGTATCAGATATGTCCACGCATGGTGCAACCTTTCTTTCTCATAGCCATATATATCCATATCAGATATGTCCATGTAGAGGGCGTGATCTCCTTTCCTTTAGCCTTGTCGTGAAAGATGTTTGATCATCATTAATTTCCTTTTCCATTGAGATCTTTTAATTGATAGGGTTCCACATTCAGCATCATCTTCTATGGATGGATACTCCTTGACTAGTGTGAGATATTCTTCCATTCTTAGAGATTTGGATAGATACTCCTTGCCTTTTCCGAGATTATCCTTCCATCATTAGAGATCTTCATATCCTGCAAATTGACAATTATTAGTTTGTCATTATTTAAACATACTACATAAATATGGGAAGCTAACAGTTAGATTGTGTAGAGATGATATCTCATCAAACAAGTTGCTTTAAGAGGAGTCCCTGGTATCCTTCTCTTCAGTATCAACACTAGCGTAAAATTAGGTAATACCATATCCTCCTCAATGCTATTAATCATATGTAACATTTCAACGCTAGATAATTTGAGGAAAAATCCTTTTTGATGCTCTTTAAATTAGCTAGAGGCATATTTAATAGCCTCGGATTTATCAACTTATCAATTCCTTGCAGCACACAACATAACCCTGCATTATCGTAATCAAGAAATTGTAAGTTGCAAATATTAGCAATAGGTGATAACTCTTTCAACTCATAGCAATTTTGTAGTATTAGAGCAC
>NW_025826215.1:473098-481055 GCF_002878395.1 Capsicum annuum | reverse complement strand
GTGCTCTAATACTAGAATGACTCAAATTTAGAACTCTTAGAGCTGGAAATGCCAAAAAGAATTCATGGGTATTCTCAAGGGGTTCATTGTCTTGAAAAAGTAAAGACGTTGTCTTTGGGCATTTCGTGAAGCAATCAGGTAGACATTTAATTTTGTTGCTTATGAAAGATATTCTCTTGACATAAGCTGATACTTTAATATGTGATATCACAGTCAACCCAATTCTAGCTTGAAAAACCGAAGTGTATTCATCCTCAAAGGTATTAGCTATCTATTTAGAAACATCACGAACCACGTCATGCATCTTCACAAAATCCATGTAGTGCAGCTTCTCAGAATCCATCTTATGCTCTTCTAGCAAGCAGGAATCCTTTAGACTCTCAATCATTGTGATTCCCCTGTTGTAGGCTTCCTTGTATGTATCATGCCCACCGAGGATTCCCTCTGCCCGCCAGTAATTTATGAGATCATCTGTTAAAATAGCTATCTGATATAAGGAGCAATACCAAAAATAAATTTAAATGTCACCTCTCTTCTTTGCTCCGAGGATAATTCAATATCCTTAGATTCTAAAGAATCAAAACTCCACTTTATGACCATGTAAACCTTTTTCTACATCATTGTTATAAGGTTCGGACATTCTAAGTGATTTCAAAGCATCTTTCCAAAGCTCGGTCCTTATCTTCCTTCTCATAGATGTTCCAGTAACGGTGATTGGTAAAGGAAAACCACCACACTCTCTTGCAATATCCTTTGCCAATGGTTGAATATTGATGTGCTAGATTTTTGTAGCACATTTAAGACTTTTTAACTTGAAATAATTGTAAGTTCGTAAGTAATTATTGGTGTTTTTGATGTTATTTCTTAAGATTTTGTAGGAAAGTCAAGATGCATGGAAATAAATAACAATGGAGAAAAAGAGCTGAAATCTGAGCAAAAAGAACTGAAAACATGGCTGACGACGACCGTGATAAGTCGTCAGCCTTGTGATAGGCTATCAGCATTGGCGTCAACCCTAACCAGAGAGTTGAAGTCTGAGAGGAAGTTCTGATGACATTGGTGACATGGCTTCAAAGAGCTGATAAGGCGTCACGATGGGCGTCAGCCTAAACCAGAGAATTGAGTTGAAGAAGAAATCTGATGACGTTGGTGATACATCGTTAGATCGGTGATGCGGAGTCAACTACATCGTCAGCCTAAGATAGATTTTAAAGGCAACTAAAGCAATTCTGATGCCATCCGTGATAAGGCGTCAGAACCTTGACATGGCGTCAGCGACGGCGTCACCTAATCCGAAGAATTTTATGATTTTTGTTATTTTATTTCCATAATTAGGGTTAAGTGTAAATAGCATCTTTTAGGGTTTTATGGACAATCTTCTTTAATCCTTTAATCTCTCAATCTTGTTTTTGAAACTTGGGAGGAACGTACATTGCCACATCTTTTTCGTCAAGTATTTTTCTTTTTTTCCCTTCAACACTTATCAACTATTGTGGATTATTCTCTTGTGATTCAATTGAAGAAACAATTGTTGTTTTCATCCATTCGTAAGTTTATCCATACTATCATGAATTCAACTTTTTATTTCGTTCATCAAATCATGAGCGGCTAATTTCATTAGCTTGAGTTATGGGATCCATGGATTAGGGTTTGATATGCTGCTAGGTACTTAAAGGGTTCAAAGAGAAGTAGGATGTCTTGAAATTCTGTTGTTTTAACTTAAAATCTATTGGTTGCAAACAATAGGCTATGCCTTAGGTTTATTTGTTTGAACAGAGAAATAGACTAGAGGATGTAAATTATCAACAAGGGCTTGGAAGCTACCAACCTTCTGTTTAATGATTAATATTGTAACTGGATTAACTTACCTGAGATAACATCCTATTGGAAATAGATAAGTTATCTAAGTTCGACAGAATTAGATAATAAATTATCTGGTGAGGCCGAGAGATAAGTCAGATAGTATAGTCGTCAGGGATATTCTGTTGTTCCTACTCACTTCAAGAGTATTAAACAGTACCTAGTATCTGTCAATTCTCGAAACCCACAATGAACATAACTCTGGTTTTCCATTTATATTGATTACAAACATTAATACTAAAACCCCATTTTATATTTTTGTATCATTTGTTTGAATTTAACTTGTAGCTATAATTTCAAACTAGTTAAATCGTCATTCACATTGTTCCCTGTGCATTTGACCCCGACTCCAAAGTTGGGTAAATATATTGACGACGACCGCCTTACACTAATTTGAGGTGTAAGTTGAGCGTTATAAAAAATGGTGTCGTTGCCGAGGAACAATTTGGCGTATTGAGTTGGTTTGGAATTTTACCTTACTTTCTTTAATTTGAACTTGTAATATTTGTTTGTGATTTCCTTTGTTTCGTGTGTTAGGTAGATTTTATTTATTTTTGCTTATTTCTTACTATGGCATCATGGAATGAATGTGAGTTTGATGGTTGGAAATCTTATCTGGATGATCCATGTCCATATTGTGATGGACCTCACTTTTGGCATAACTGTAGATATGCTCCCCAGAGAGAAGTGTGTGCACCATTCCATCCTACCGGGAGTATAATTGTTCTTTATGTGGTGTTCAAGATGGACATTGGAGTGATTTCTCAAATTCCCCCTCCTCCTATTGCACTAACCTAAGTTCTAGTTCTTCTTATAGTGTGATGGGTCTTATGGTCAAGAAAAGGAAGAACGAAGCACTGAAAGAGTGACATTGAAGCTACGCTTCAACTAATGTTGGATCGCATAGACAGAACTAATGATACCATATATGACATACATCAAGAAATTAGGGCATTTAATGAGGGAAGAGAAAGGATAGAAGAGATGGATATCGAGGTTAATCATCCAAAATACTTTTCTACATTATGTTTAGATGATATCTTGTCTGTGGAATCATTTAAAATAATGGAAGAGTGTGATGATGAAGAGAAAGATTCTTATACTTATGATGAGCTTGATGTTGATCAACCCTTGGAGATTTCCCAACCAACCGAGCCAACCATGAGGGATGATGCCAAGATTAAGGGAATGGTACTAGAGGCAAAAGAAGAAGCCAAGTCAATCTCTTATGAAGACTCTAACCCAATTCAAAGTAAAAATATTGAGAAGATGAATAAAAGTGAGTGTGTAGAGGATAGTGTAAATTTTGAAGTAGGATTTGTTGGGCCACACTCGAAGCATTTTTCCATATTATGTTTAGATGATATCTTGTCTGTGGAATCATCTAAACTAGAGAAAGACTGTGAAGATGAGGAACAAGAATCCTATATTCTTTATTTTACACTTGATAAACAACATAAAAACACACCTCACTTTAAGGTCGAGTTGTTTACCATGCATCATTCATTACTCGGCTTCTTAATCTTTGTACCACCTCCCTATGAGTGAGGCAAAAAGATGGACTCTAAGTTGGGAGTGAAATTCATATCCTCAAGGTGGAGGAAAAATCTGAGTTGGGTTATGCCGCAACGTTAAACTAGCCGCTTCTTGGGAGGCAACCTAAGGTGAATTTGTTGTTTATATTCGTATTATGTGATTGACATCAGATCTTTGCACCCATGGTGCCAAAGGTATGTTTCTAACTCTCTTGTTTTGATTTGACGTGTTGGGAACAATGCATGATATTAAGTTGAGGGTGGGGATACTTGTGGGTGTTGATATCCTCCTGGGGTTTTTGTTGTCGTACCTCTTTTACCTGGAGTTTTGTTCCTAGTAGAGCCGGCATGTTTAGGCGTATTATGTTTGTTTTGTGATGTGTTGTGGTTAACTGGATAAAAATAAGTATCTAGAGTAGTTGACATATTTTTATTGACTTTTAAGACTGATAAACACCTCTCCGTTGGTCTGTTTTATAACTATGTGATATGCATTTATATGTGGCTACTGTGAATCTTTTTATGGCATTAGTACTAGGAACATGATATTCACTGCTAACAATTGCATGAACCGAATGGGTTGTAGCTTGTGATGTACTATTGTGCCATGTGTGTATGAGGTCTTATTCAATTCCCTGTGTGTGTTGAATCTAGAACTTGCCCGGTTAGTCTTACCTTGGTTGAAAGATAGGGGTTAGGAAAGGATCATAAGCCGTTTTGATTTTTAAGTCACGTTTTTTGCCTAAATGACCTTCCCCGTATGCATGATATCTCTTTATCCCAATTTTGAGCCTGAATTGACCATTTCTTTCTATGATACCTATCACCTTCCCGTTTAGATCATAATGAACCTGTTTTGGCCCTGGTCCTCCTTGGACACTGTGCACCTTAACTTAGGAAAACAACCTAAGTTGAGGGTGGCTATCATAGGGGTGCGTGATGTAAATTGGGTATAAAGAAAGGTAGAATAAAAGGAAAAGAATAAGTGAAAATGAATAAAAAGCTGAGTGGTGTGGAAGAAGAATAAGAAAAGAAAAGGAATGAAAAAGAAAAGCCACATCGATCCTGAATAATGTGTGATCAAGAAATGGAGAAAAAAAAAAAGAAAAAGGTTAATAAGTGAACCCCAAAAGTTAAGGTAGTGCCAAGAAGGCTTAGTCACTCTAAATACCATTGAATATCGTACCATCCCTTAGCCTACATTACAAGCCGAAGAAATTCATTTAAAATATAGTCATTTTTGGGTTCAGACGGCTATATAGTAGTTTTTGGGTCCAAACAGCTAGTTTGGGCCCATTTATTAAAATATAAAAAAAATTCATTTAAAATATTTTTTAATTCCAAAAAATATTCTATAAATACCCTACACCTTTAAATCATTTTTCACACAATTTTTCACTCTCTCAATTCTCAATTCTCAAATATTCAATATATTTAATTTCCTAAAGTGCTCACTTTAATTTTTTAATTTTGCGATTACAAAGTACGAGTGGAAGTTTCTAAAGTCGCAACCTTCGGATACTTCCGAAATTTGGTATTGTCGTTCCATCTCTTACGTTTAATTTTTATTTATTGTATTAATTGTTGAATATTTAATTTTATTATATTTATGTCTTTTGAATTTTTTTAGTTTAATTTATATTATGGATAAATTAAGAAACCTCGCTACTAAAAGTGTTAAAAAAAATTGTTCCAGAAGCGGTAGTCGTAGTAAAAAGCGAATTACTAGCGGTAGAGACACTTCAAGTAGTAGATATACCCGTGTGCCTTCGCCTCCGGTACCGCTTTGTACATCTTTTGAGGAAAAAATAGGTATAGGTGCTCACGATATTAATTATGTAGAAGCTCAAAAAAATTAGGTATAGAAGAAAAAAAATGAAGTAGATGCGGTTAAATTAGATGAAGATGATGAAAATATTGGTGAGACATCCGCAGTAGAATGCTAATATTAGATCTGAATCGGTTAATCTCCCTTTCTGTCCTCCCCATGCCCCAAGAGCTTGTAAAAAAACTAGTAATGCATGGCAATTTTTTGAACGGATATCAAATACTGAGGTGCAATGCAATATTTATCAACAAATATATAAGCATAAAAGCAGAGGCAAGCAAGGGGGTACGGGTACGTTAATGAGACATATAGATGATGCTCACGAAAGAGAGTTAAATATTGTACGAGGTGGTGGGGATGTTTGTGGGTCAACGCAAACTAGAATGGACCCAACAACCGGTCAGGTAACTAAGAAGTATAATAAATTGAGGGACCGAGAAGAAATAACTAAAATGGTAGCTGTGGGTTGTTTGCCTTTTAGTCTTCCTTCTTTTGATGTCTTTATTCATTATATTCAAACAATTTATAATCCTATGTTTAATGGTATTCCTAGAAGTACTTGTCAGTCTGATATTTTTAGACTTCATTCACAATATTATTTTATTTATCAACATTGTTAAAAAATATTCAATGTAGATTGTCCCTAACTTTTGATCTTGATCGTGCTGTAAATAAAAATGATTATTTAACCGTTACTTGTCTTATTTAACCGTTACTTGTCATTGGATGGATAATAATTTTGTGATGCAAAAACGTATTCTTCCTTTTTTATATGATGAAAATCGTAAACATACTGGAGATTTTATTGTTGATTCTATTGTTAAAGTTGTCGGATTTTATGGTATCGCAAATAAAATCTTATGTATTTCTTTTGATAATGCTTCTAACAACAAGACTGCTATAAAAAAGTTAAAATCTAAGTTATCTCCACTGTTGCCTGACATTTTCATATTAAGTGTGCATGTCATATATATAATTTAATTGTAAAAGATGGTCTTGAGTTTTTTGAGTTTTATATTGAAAAAATTCGTCTTGCTGTTTGTTTTATTCAAGGAAATAATCGTAGATCGAGAATTAGAGAATTTAAAGTTAAATGTCAAGAAAATGGACTTGCACTGATATTGATGCCTGACTAAATTGCTATTAGATGGAATTTTGTGTATGATTTTTTAAAAACTTGTTATAAATATAGAGTTCCTATTATACTAGCTTTTAACCAACATTGCGGTTCATTTGCTGATTCTGCTGATTGCATGCTACGTGATTCTGATTGGGTTGTAATTAATGATCTTGTTAAGTTTTTAGAAAAATTTTATGTAGCTACGGTTGAATTTTTCGGTGCTTATTATCCTACTGTTTGTACTATTTTGGCATATAATATTTCTGGTTTGCTCAAAGAATATAAAAAATAAAGAAGGTTATAAAGAAGGTGTTGGTGCCATGTTTAGTAAATTTAAAAAATATTTTTTTTCGATTCCCCCTATTTACTTGGTTGGTGTCATGCTAAATCCATGCATGAAATATAATACTATGTGCCACTTTAGTACTATTATTTATGCTAATTTAGAAATAAATACTAACTATGATTCTGAACAAGTACAACCTGATTTGTGGATAGCTATGGGTGATGCGAATAAATACATAGAAAATTATATAATCACTATGTTGATTTAGTTGATTTATTCGTACCTACAAATATCACTCCAACTGTCGCTCCTCATCCGCCCGAGGAGCCATCATCTTCTAAAAGGCCGGCACATAGTGGTTTTCCTGATTCCTTTTATGATTTACCTTATTGAAAAGTGTTGATGACAGAGCTTACACATCAACTTATCGGGAAGAGCTAAAATATTATCTTCGGTCACCGCCAGAGGATCGCAAATGACGGATCAACACGTTGGATTAGTGGAGGAGTAATGAAACACAATATCCCGTGCTTTCAAGATTAGTTAGAGATACCTTGAATGTTCCAATGTCAACTGTTGCATCAGAGAGCGCCTTTAGTCAGGGACGACAGCAGTTTGGAGACAACCGACACTCATTGGGAAGTAATGCAATGAATTTTCTAGTTTGCCTGAAAGATTGAATTAGAGCGGAAAGAAGAAACCAAGGAATGGAACCAGAGTCGAACGACGAGCAGAAACTTGAAGAAATTATGTCTTCACGGGAAAACTCAGCAAAATCACTTCCAATGCATGGTTTTGCCCCCGTTGACTTTGACTATCCTATGCAAGTTCCCGTTAATATTAACATGAATGAGTTGAAAAAAATGTTTTGTAGATTTTTCATTCATGTAAATTATAAATTTTGGATCATTTCGCAATCAATAAAATTCAACATTCATTCACTCCTTAGTCATTACTTTATAATTTTTTTTCATTTAATGATTTAAATTGAATTTCTAGTTTAAATTAAAAACTTACTTCTAATATATTATTAATTTACTACCAAGTATTATTAATTTATTATATTAAGTAGCATATGTTTTGTATATTTGTGTATATATTTTCTATAGACGTGTATATTTAACGTATACATGTGTATATGTTTTATAAATTAGTATATAACTATATAACTATATATATATATATATATATATATATATATATATTGTAATGTATATATATTGTAGTATTTTTATTTAAAGTAGTACATATACATTGAATAGAGTGTATATATGGGAATATATCTTCTATAGACATGTATATTTAACGTATACATGTGTATATGTTTT